>NC_026149.1:12974824-12988637 GCF_000512975.1 Sesamum indicum
CCTGTCCGCCCATCCCCCCCCCCCCCCCCCCACCTCTCTCTCACACGCACATACACACACACAAACACACTCACAACCTCTTTCTTCATATAGGCATACTCTCTAATCTCTCACTCTCACACACAACCCTCTCCCCCTTCCCTCCCACACACAATATAGAGAATTTGGTTGCATGGCTTGATGTTCATTCAAGATAAGCATTAAAAATGTTATGAATTATTTTGATAAAATATAGTATTTCGTTAGATACTTAGTAGATTTTTTTACTTTATGATTTAGCAAATAAATTTTAATGTACATGATCATTAGACAGAAATGACGTGTGATATAAATTTAGTCGTATTACATTACAGGTCGTAATTACCTTTTTCAATAATTTCAACTATTGTCTCATTTTTTTCATTGTGTGAAATTTTTAAAATTTTAAATTTAAATTAATAAAATGTTTTGTACTAACTCGACCCAACTCATTTGTAATCCAATCTATTTTGGACCCGTATATTTAGAGTCATTTGAAATCCGACAAATTCTGGACCCAACCTGTGTGAATCCAACCCAATCCATCCATTTGCCACCCCAAAATCAACGTAATGATTTTTCATAAAGGGGATTATACATGTCTCCATCATCATGGAAAACTCAAGTAAGCTACTTTGACATAGTGTGTATGGCATGTTTCATATATATTTTTTTTTTTGGGTAAATGCAATTTAATTTTTTCTTTGATATTATAAATGTGTAAATTATTCCTTTATTAAAAAAATAGCAATTTACCTCATATGTTTTTTTAAGTATAGCAATTTACCTCTCTAGACGGAGGGTAATTTACTTCACTTTATAGATATAGAGAATTAAATTACTATTTTTTTATAAAAATATAATTTAATTATTTATAATATTATGAGGTAAATTTCATTAAACACTATACTTTGTCATGGAAAAGAAATAAAAATTGGAAGTGGACAAAGACCAAAAAGCATCCGACAAACCAGTTCGGCTCACGAGTGGTCCAAAAGCCTATTGGTTGAACAATGTGGACAGCCAATTGGGCCAACATGGCCTAATCCTCATGTGACGTTCAAAACCCCAACCAAATTTAGTCAATAATATCTAACTCAATCGATAAAGTTGAAGCTTTATGATCTAAAAATTATGTGTTTGAACTCCGGTTGTGATGTTATTTTTAATATATAATAAGTATTAGTTAAATTAATCTTATTTGATATTATTGAGTATAGTATGATTGTTGTAATAATCTTTATCAAATATTAATATTCGATATGAATGATTACAATTGATTTATTTTAATTAATAATAGTTCATCGCTCTTACTTAAAAAAATAAGGTTAAACTCTTTTCTCTCTCTTTCAAATTTCAGATTAAAATTCATGTTATATTACAATACTTTTTATACACTAAGACGTTTTTACGTACATGAGGTGTGTCGAATAACTTAAAAAGTACGATAAAATTTGAAATAGAAAATCTAATTCGTCTTTGTTATATCAATAATGTTAGTTATATATAGTAGTTTGAGTATTATAAATTAATTACAAGATAAATATATTATTATATTTATAATATAATTGGGCGTAGAAAGTGATCAATTATATTGATGTGTGATTGATTTAATTTGACTATATTTAAAGTTTATAGGAATTTGAATTTGATTCCTTTTAAGAAAGTTTGATATATACAGAGATGGCAATTGACCCTAGTTTAGAGTGGGTTTGGGATAGAATTTGGTGAGTCCAAGGCGGGTTCGCGGTGGTTTGATCGGGACCCAGTCGGGTTCAGGGCGGGGTACGGGTTTTGTCCTGAACCCATCCTGAACCTGATCTGTCTCCGATCCGTCCCGTCTCGGATTATATATATATATATATATATTATCTATCATTCATATATAATTCATTATTTTTACATGTATCCAACTCTATATAAGAAATACAAAAAATAAACTTGATGAGAAAATTAATAATTTAGACAAACGTATACTTTGTTTTATACAATTCATTTAGATTGAAAATTGTGTTAAGATATTCAAATTTAAACTAACAGTTATTAGAAAAATAAAATATTAATTAAATGTATTTTTTGTGTTATACAGTTCATTATAGATCATAACATAATATTAGGTGATGAGAAAATTAATAATTTAGAGGAAAGTATACTTTGTGTTATACAATTCATTTTAGAGTGAAAAGAGAAAACTATATTAAAGTATCTAAATTTAAACTGATATTACTTATTAAAAAATAAAATATTAGTTGAATGTATTATTTGTATTATATAATTCATTGTAGATTGTAAAATGATTAACTTAATAAGAAAATTAATAATTTAGATGAACATACATTTTGTGTTATACAATTCATCTTAGAGTGAAAACCATGTTAATGTATTTAAATTTAAATTGATATCACTTATTAAAAAAATAAAATATTAGTTGAATTCATGAATATATTTAAATCTAATTAAATAATTAACTTAAATTATTTAACTATAATTAATAGTGGTTAACTAAAATAACAATACAATTATTTGTAGTCAAAAGAAAAGACTTAAAAGTCAAAATTCAAAATTTCTCTTTGCACCCGGGACGGGGCGGGGCGGGGGCAAGGTACGGGACGGGGAAAAATTAAGTGGGGCGGGTCTCAGGTCCGATTAGACCCGTTCCAAACCCACCCCGTTGCCATCACTAGATATATAAGTCTAGTCCAACAGGTCTTAATAAATAATTAGGTCAATTATAAGTGCTTCTTTGATGTTCGATAAATTATTAATACTTCCTTAATTTTAACAGCCATCTAACAACTAACCTAATTTATTAGTTTTCGTTAAATTTTCATCATTTTTTATAGTGGACTGACTTTCTTGTAGATTATGAACTATAATTTTATATTTTAATAATATTTAAATTTTTTATGAACTAACTGCATAATTTTTTTATAATCTTCCAAAATTTTTTATTATTTTTTAGTTTTTTTTTTTAAAAAAATTGACAGTTTCAAACTCACATTCAAAATTAAGTATTTTAAGAAAATTTCGTTGTAATTTATCTAAATAATTATTAAAAAAAATAATTGGATAAAACAAATACATACCGAAATTGATGAAGACTTCGGGGAAAGACGTGAGGAAGCCACGACAGGAGGCTGGAGCCACTTCGGCTGCGTACACCGGCGCGATCATGAGGGCGTAGCCAACACCGATGCCAGCCACGAAGCGCCCCACCATGAGGAAGGCGTAGTTGGCGGCGAAGCCCATGAGAATAGCTCCGGCAAAGAAGATGGCGGAGGCGAAGACGATGGTGTAGCGCCGCCCAATCCAGTCGGAGGTCCGGCCAGCCACGGCGGAGCCGAGCAGCGAGTAGATGTTGATGGTGCCCACTAAGATCTCGATTTGGACGTCGGAGATTTTGAGGTCTCTCTTGATGTAGATTGTGGCTCCACTCATAACCCCTGTGTCTGTAAGCGTGTGTGTTTTTTAAAGTGATAATTAAATGCATAGTTGCATTAACATTTTAATGAAACGAATAATATTTCAATTTAATCAATATATTAATATTATTAAAAAAATAAATAAATTATAATAACTCACGCCCGTCTCTTTATAATAACTCACGTTCGTCACAACAGACAAAACAGAAACTATTGCAAACGAAGGCTAATCGTCATCAATTTTTTCTAAATTAAAACATGCTATTCTTAGAATAAACATAGGAACAAAATGAAATTCTTACAACATATGTATAATAATTGAGCAAGTAGTAGAAAAAATAAGAGATGAAGAATGAAGGAATTACCGTATCCGAGCAAGACGGATGTCATGGAGGCAAGAACGGAGATAGCCAAAGCGTACTTGTTCCTTTTATGCTTCGTCGGAGAGGTGGTACTCAGCAACCGGCGGGCTTCGGTGGGCTCGCCGGGAACACCATCGGCATCGGCATCGGCTGGTTTCTGGTGAGTCGTCATGATGAGGGAGAGGAGAAAGCCAAGTAAGAAGGAGAGTACAATAATGCTATAAGTGAATGAATGAAATACAATTTTGTGTAAAGGTCAAAAAGTTTATTTGTCTTCTTTATATTATTGATGAGAACGTCAAGCAATTACAAGATATGTGCTACCATCACTTTTTTTAATATTTTAATGGGCTTATTTTATTATTTGTGTGTGTATATCTATATATATATATATATATTTAAGTGTTTATATAAAGTATAATATAAAATGTAACGCAAATTTACTACAAAAGTTTAGACGGATGTAGAGGGACGATGTTGTATCGAATTTTCGAGTTAAGGTCTTTAGAGTGAGTTTAGAAAATTGTTGACCACGATGAGTAAATTATACCTTGAATTTTTTTATTGTAAAACCTACAGAACAGATCATGGCCTTCAAAATCATACCGAGAAGACCCTGTTAATACTTTGATGTTTGAGTCAAGTAAGTCGTAAGAGAAAGATAAGTAAATAATAAGAATGTTATAAATAGACGAGTATTTATAGTTTTTTTTTTCTTAATTATATGATTTCATATGAACCACAAACATCAAGATGATCAGATAGTCACGGTGAGTCCGTATATTTCAAGATGATCAGATAGTTACGGTGAGGACCGGATCATAAAGACCTAAAATAATAATCGAATCCAAACTTGTTTGAAAATGGTAGAAATGTTGGGGACGGGTGTAAAATTACTCCCACATCATGTTGGGATGGGGTTTTATTATTTAGAAAAATTATAAAATAAACAAATTACTAAAAAATCTCATATGTTTCCAATTCATACACATATGTATAAAAGGATAAATAATATTGACATCCTTTGAGTTGGGCTAAAATACACAAACCCGTTTCGTTTTTTATAAAATTACAGTTACAATTCCTGAGTTTACAGTTATAATTATACTTATACCTTTTATTCAAAGACAAATCTTACACAAACATCCTTAAAAGAAAATAAATATAATTTTACATAAAAAAAAGAGATATTTATATAATTTGACCTAACTTAATTTATGATATAAAGAATTATGAGTTGAGGTATTAATGAAATTGAGAAAGTAAATGCGTGTGCGTAAATAACATGAAAGAAGAGGGGAAATGAAGTCCCCACCAAAACGTGGGGCTGAAAATGAGGAACCAAAAATCTGTGGATAGAACAGTAAGCAAAAATAAAACTGCAAAATTTTCAAGAGAAAAGAAAATACCAGACAAGTATGCTGCTCTATGGCGCATCTTCCACCAGATGTTCGATGATATGCCCCGGAGGAGCCCATACTCAACTATTACCCAAAAGAGCGCCTTTTCCTCTAGCTTCAACCCGCATCACTGCACGCCACCGTATAGCTGGTGCGGTAGTTTCAGCCGCCGCCACTGCAGCATTGGTGTTGTCTGCAGGCGCGATTGAGGTGGCAGCACCAAAGCAGCCGGAGGAGACACTCTCGAATATACCACAGACGTTGTCGAGCGTGTGCACTCCAGAGCAGAAGGACTGCAAGAAAAGGTATAAAATCCAACGGCCCAAGTCGAGGAAAGCTGAGACTTGCACTAAGAAATGCGTTGGCACTTGCATTTTGGGGGGTTATGGTTCTCCCGGGGAAGGTCCTTTAAACATCAGGAGGTAAAAGAATTTTGGCAATGGCCTTTTATTCTGCCCTTAGACATATAGCCATGATCATGACTTGCAACATGTTGCTGCCTGCTTAGCATAAAACATCACAATTATACATGAAGGGCTCATGTTAGATTATACATAGTAGTCATTAGATCATACAATGTAATTCAGTATTTAACTTTGTGACATTATAGTATTCTCATCCAACGTTTTCATGACCACTGAGACCTACCAAGTAGGTATGCAAGAAATAAGTTTCCTTCATGATCAGAAGTAAGTTTGGGGGAGATGGTACATGTTTCAGGATAGCTAATTGCATATAGAAGTACATGTTACCTATTGTTTGGAGTTATGGCACTTTCCTTCACCGTCTTGATTCGCTAACTTAAACAGGAAAACAAGAGATTAGATAGGATAGATGAAGTTACAAGTTCTCAGTCGATGGTATACACCTACAATGTCTTGAATAGATGACACTATATCTAACAATGCGGAAAGCTAATTGTCAACTGTTCACATCCATTACTCCAAACTCGTGGATTTTAAAAATTTCATATATGGTAGATTTAATTTATACACGTGACGTGCATTTTTAAACTGGACTGCAAAATGAAGTGCCAACTTGGAATAATGTATCCAGACTGTATCATCAAGGCATTAAGTGAGCATTTGCATGCACCTTAATTTTGTGGGCTAGATAACGGCATGTGCTCTTAGCTTCATAAAGATGGGACAAATGAAAAGTCCTAAGTAGATCGATTCTTATATATTCCCATCCAAACTAACAAATAAAAGTCTGCATCTGCATTATTTTCTCATTAGTGATCTAAGGTGATGATTTAAGCAATACATGGCTGATGTTTTCAGTCAAGGGCTACTCATGTGCATCATATACACTATCTATGACATAACTAGAAATGGGCAAATTATGAAAATTTTAAGCTCGTGATGCTACTTTCTAGGTTGTAATAGTGCATGTTGTTTCTTAATTCTTACCTACAACCTGGCTTTGCTCACTCAACCACTAATTCGAGTGTTCTTCGTTCACCCACAGACCTCTAGTTGTTTTCAAGGACGGTTTTCGGAGTCGTAAATATTGGTAAGCTCTTTTCCCTTCCATCTAACTGTTATTATTACAGTCACCATTCTCACTTTTTTGCCTTGTTATTCCTTTTTGATAATATTAACACCTATCTGTATATGCTTTCTTTTCATGTGTGATAATGAGATTTCATTTTCCTGCAGTTTGTCAGAGTGCTCTGATATCTGTAACTTGATTGGAGATGGTGATGATGGACCCTGATTCATGCTCTGTTGGAGCTACTTCCCCACATAATTTTCAAGTTGATTTACAGGTAGAATTATAATTTGTTTGTTAATATGTACATTTGAGGCTACTGTATATGCTGCAGGTTTCATCATTCCTTCACACAATGCTTTAGGATCTTTGTTCTTGCCTTAATCTTCTCCTTGTCCAATGAGAGTGTATGATTATTCCAACCAACTTTGTATATGTAAAAGAATTTTACTGAGGCTTGCCATGAACAAGAAAAAGTTACACTTAAGAGTGTTTAGTTCAACTTATAAGCTATTTGAATCATGTAAAGATATTTGACAGAAGTGTTTGATAAATATTAGGGAACGTATAAAATTCAAAAATAAAATATTTTAAAGAATGAAGGTTTTCCCACTTATTTTTAAAAAGCTCTTTAGGTATAGTTATATTAATTAGAAAATAAGAAATTACATCAACATCCCCTCAAATTAAGCTTAATTACACAAATACACCATATTCTTTATATAATTACAGGTACACCCCTTAAGGGGGTGTTAGTACAATGTACTTGGGGGATGTTTGTGTAAGAATAAGAGGTGTACTTGTAATTATAACTACAACCTCGAGGAATGTACTTAAAAAATTTTATAAAAGACATGAGATGTTTCTGTAATTAAATCTAATCTCAAAAATTTTCAATATAATTTACCCTAAAAATTTCATTACTAAGTCTTATAAATTTATCATCTTATGTAATTGAAAGTTTATTTTTAAAATACAACAAAAATCTATATCTTATAATTTTTAAGTATGTTTTATAATTCTAAAATAAACTATCCAAACACCCGTTGCCTCTTCCAATAAATTCCGTGTAACTCTTAAACTCCTATTTCACATATCATTCTTTCATTCCACTTACTAGTTGAACCGTTTGGTTTGAGAGTGTTTTAGTCTCTAATGAAGCTTTTTTTGTCAAATCTCTTTATTAATGCTTTATCTTTATTTTTTTATTATTTTAGTCCCTCAATTTTAAAATGCATGTTAATCTTTTAAGTATATCTCATATGGTCCTTGACCGTTAAGTAATAACAGAACCGTCATGAAAGTGGATGGAATACTCCACTATGAGGAGTAAAATAAAAAATAATTTTCGATTTGTCAATAATTAAAAAATATCATGTAATCTAATAATATTATATTTTATAGCTAAAGCCAAAATATAAATATTAATAAAATAACTACAGATTCAGAAAAAAAAATATTTAACAATGAGTTTCTCAGTGAAAAATAAACACATTATAATCAATGTGAAAAAAAAAAAGTCAACTGACTAAAATAAAGATAAAGAATACGTTGATTGAGATTCATACGTATTCTTTTTGGTGTATTTTAAGGGATAAAACATATTAATTACATTTGATTTTTTTTTCTTTTTCTGAATGTTTGGTTGTTGAATATTTATATTTTTGTGTGGTTATAAAAAATAACATTATTGAAGTACACAATACATTTTAATAATTGACAAATTATTAGAGTAACGAGCTCTTTTAATTTTACTCCTCACTAGTGGAACATTTCATCCATTTTAATTAAATTCATCAACATTTAACGTTCAAGGACCATAGTGAGATCTATTTAAAAAATGATGAACTATTAAAGTGCATTTAAACGATAAGGGACTAAAGTTGGACAAAGAGTGAAGATGAGGAACTATTAAGGCGCATTTTAGAGATTAGGAACAAATGAAAAGATTTGACCTTTTTTTTTTAATTATTTAAAATTAAACTGATTTAAGTCAAAAGTCATAAATAACTTTTATCAACTTCTCCAATTTATTAGTAAAATCATAAATATTAAGTTGTTTTTTACAAACACTCAAACTTAAATTTTTTCCACTTGTAACTTTATTTCCAGAGATTTGATTTTATGCACGTGAATTTTGCCATTACGTACGTACTACATCGGTGAGAGATACGGCTTGCATATACAGATAAGATGCCTGAGCTGTGTGATTAGCACAGTTCTCCATCATCTATCCAGAACCCGTTGAAATTGTGTGAAAAGAGATGCTAAAAGTGTTTGGGAGCGAGTGGGAATTATCACAAATTGATTCAACTTCTGTGAAAAGAAAGTTTCGCATTTCTCAACAACTACAATGACCAAGAGAATAACTTGATACATAAAAAAGATGAGAGAAACAATGAAAAGCTACCAAATCTAGATATGATGAGTTAATCTAAACATTTGAACGCATTTCTTCAGAAAAATCTCAAAGATTGCAGTAATAATGTACAAATTTTTCAGAGGGGTAAAGAGAAGAGGAAGGAAGCGAGAGGAAACAACTAGGACCGCGCGCGCTTGAGAGTTTCTGCATATTCTCATGTACAATCAATTATTCCACAAAGTACAAGCATCTTGAAGAAAATATAAACACCAAAACCTAACCGATCTATACTTCTCTAGGTCACGAAAGATCGTAAAACAGAGAAACAACTGCACAACCGATATTGACAACATCAAAAGATCTACCTCCAGCCGGCGGTGAAGTGGGGGTTGATGAAGCGGGAAACGGCGGAGCGGAGGTGCGGGTAGACGCTGAGGATGTAGTAAACGGCGTCGCGGAGGAGAACGTCCAGCTTTTCAACGAACAGATTGAGGCTGCGCAGTGGCGGGAAGTAAAGAGTGAGCGGCGCCGCCGAGAAAGCCACGGTGAAGAAGAGCTGTAGCATCGAGTTTTCCTATATGTTTTCCCGAAAAAAATAATATTGAATTGGGTCTGAGAGCATTTGAATATAGAAGCAGTATATATACTCACAGATGGAGACTAAAGTCGTGGGTGCGACTGCAGAAATTGAGGGCACCCAACAATTTCATTTGCTTTCTTTTTCAATCTTCAGATAAACATGTTTCTTTTTTCATTTTGTACCCGCAGCCGTCTCATGCACACCTATATACTAAATAATTTTTTATATTTTATAATATATTATAAATAAAAATAAAATATATAAATTAATAAATTATATTTAAAAATATAAAAATTATTGATATAATAAAAAAATTAATATAATAATATTAAAATAACGTGGAGTTACTTTTGTAAAAAAAAATATAATTAATTTTTAATATTATTTAATTAGAAATATAATTGTTATATTTAAAAATTAGTGTGGCGATGCCATTAATCCCTATTTGTGAATGTAAATTGTGTTTTTTTAATATATAAGTGTAGAATAAACTTTCAAGTAGAAATAAATTTTTATATTCAAAATAAATTAACATTTTAACTTAATTAAAAATTATAACAACGTTAATCTATCTATATTGTTTATTAAGGCTCCAATTTTTTTTTTTTGAAAGTGAAAAAGATGGACTATTATTTTTTAAATAAATCAATTACAATTATCAATATCAAATATTTATATGTAACAACAATCGATAATATATCAATCATATATTAATCATCAATATCATATAATTATATTTAATCAATAATTACTATTAAAATGGAAAGGTGCATACTATCGTAGTATAATAACATCTCATACGTTGAGAATTAGAATCTATAATTTTAAAATCATGGAGCTTTAACTTTGCCAGTTCAACTACACTTCAGATTCCGGACCTTAAGAGTAAGTAACTTTAAAGGCAAAATGCAAAATGACGAAAATCCTCTCATGAACCGGGCCCAAGTACAGTGCTTGACGTTTGGGCCCATACAGGCATACCCAACTTTATTTCGGCCCATTGAGTGGTTCATATAAATATTTGCAGAATATGTACTATTCAACCACATTATTTCCTATGCTTATTGAAAATTAAAATTGAGATTGGGAAACACAAAATTTTTATTTAAACCAGTTGTGATTGTACACAATCAATAACGTACAGATGTCTCATGGGGATTGATCACTCAATCATATGATAAATGTAAAGAATAATCACATCGCCTTTTTTTTTTAGGTTTGCTGTAATTATACGTAAATTTTTCTATGGTTAAAAAATTATACCTGGTACTCCTAACGTTTGTTTTTGTTCAATAAATTTGAAAATTGTTGAAATCAGTAAAAAAATTTAATGAAACTTCTTACTAACCCCCGGTTAACTTATAAACCAAAGTATCTTTATAAAGGTGAAGATGCACTTTCTCACATGCATTAGCGTGTGAAGATATAAGGATAGTTATGTCAGAAAAGATACGTTTGACTTGTAATAAGTCAATCAAGGGTAAATATGATTTTTCTTTCGAATTTTTTGTTAATATTAATAAATTTTATGAATATTAACTAACGAATAAATCTACTTATTGAATAGCAACAGACCACAAAAATACTAAATATAATTTTTTAAATCATAAAAAATCTACAATTAATTAAATTATGTGACTTTGAAAAGCTCCAACATATAAGTGGCAAGCAATGAGTGTAAGACATGACATGTTTCTTGTTTAGTACATGTCATTATAAGACAACATCACAAATCTTGACCACCCACCTTGTTGGTAATTGCCAAAATATGAGTGAATCCAAGTAACAATATAAAAAATTATTACTATTTATTTTTATTATGTCTTCTTAATAACTTTCATAATATTATTAGCACAAGGGTTCTTCAAAAATATATAATAACTACTCATAGTTAGTGGTAACATAACTATATTGAAAATTATCACTATAAATAATTGATAGCGCGTATAGTGGATAAGTTAATAATAAGTGTCCACATAAATTTGAGTTGATTTGTTCTGTGTGTTATTTTGTATGTGATGTTGGACGAATTGTGATGTGATGAAAAATCCTTTTTTATAAGCATGGGCAAGTTTTGACTTGCAGCTTGTGCTCGTTTCTTTGGGTAAAAGTAAATTTCATAAATAAGAGAAAAAATGGGTACAACAGTGCTCAGGAGCTCGGTTCTCCCTCGACAGGTCAAGGGATAAGCCACAATCTATAGAGTGCACTTGTGCTAACAGATCTAGGTAAGTCAATGCTTATAATACATAATCTGACATCCTCTACAATAAATCTCGCTAAAATAATTGGGGTTCTCTCAATGTGCTCGAATCGTCTCAAGTTGCGTTTCCTCCAAATGTGGTAATCACATGATCCAAGCAGCGCACGATTAGCCATGTTAACAATGTGCTTTCCACTCCATTTCTGAGTGGCCCATTGGATATACATCTGCCACTCCCTATTAGGCCATAGGAAACGAACCACACGATGGACGACAGTGACGCAGCACCAGCTATATTGGCAGTGCAAAAATAAGTGCAAATGTGTCTCTATATAGTCCTCGTTACATAGGACACATCCTCCCAAGTGTAATCATCATTGTTTGTCAGTTATGGGCAGCCGCTCTAGGATGGCGAGCCAGAGTATAAACATATGGCGTGGTATTTTGAGAGAGCCCGAAAATAGTGAAAACCAGCCTACTTTCGGACCCGACGGACCAGCTTGTGCTCGTTTTTATTGGGTCTGAATTTCATAGACTTTGATATGGATTAGTCTCCTACGAACCCTCTTTAAATATGTTTCAGCCCAATTCAACAAACCCAAAATAAAAATATTTTTATATTTTATCTTGAATCCATCCATTAAAGTGCACAAAACCCAAATTTAATATGTACATTTATGCGAATTTATTTTGAACATATTTTCAAAACTTAAATTTAATATGAACTTCAATTTGCAATGAAATTATGAGTAAAATTATTTTGAATTTTTAATTGATAATTTATTTGATACCAACAACAATAGATATAATTATTGCTATAATTATTGTTCTGAGTAATTATTGTACACGTGTCACAAAATCTTTTGGTGCAAGTATGTCGGAATTTATTATTTCAAATATTTCTAAGGGAAACATCTTAAAAACCTGGGTTTGGTTAGGTTAATTGAATTAATAAATTTATAACAATAAATTTCGCATCAGTAATAACAAACTTTTTAGATTTATTTAGATAATTTTAAATTTTTCTATTATGATTTTAAACTATATTTATCGAATGCCGATGGATTTTAAATTCTTTCAATGCCGAGTAATTTACTTCAAATCAAAATTCATCAATCTAAATATAATCTTAGGATAGGTAATTTATTTACCATAGCATTTGAATTAATTTATTTAGAAAACTTGGTGGCCGACTTAAAATTGATCGAATCAGAATTAATTATATCACAAATATTATCAAACTCGTCATGTGATAGATCATTCTCTCTGAACCGAGCATTAATCATAATATACTCATTTATATAATTAATTTAAGAATAAATTACAACTGCCTCCTTGAAGTTTAATATAATTATAAATATCCTTCTATTGTTTGAAAAATAACAAATATTCTCCTAATTTTTGATGAAATTATATAATCCTTGAAGGAGGTATGAAATTATCAATTTTGCCCTTACTGTATTTTTTTCAAAGAGAAAATAATAAAATAAAATTAGACGGGATGAAATGGAAAGATTTTAAAAAATTATCCACTTAAAAAAATTAAAACATTATAATTCATAATACTCAAAGGAATTTTGATCAGTTCAACTTAAAAAATGACGAAAACCTAACAGATTGTGTTAATTATTAGACAATCGTTAAAATAAAAAGTATTAATAATTTTTCAAATAACAAAAATATATTTTTCATTATATCTAACCTCTTTAGAAGTCTATGTAATTTACCCTTAATTTAGATTTGGCAAGTGTAGGTTGTTGACTTCCATGTGTAGGTGGCTTTTTTGCCATTCACCATATGGATTTTATCACCATCTTTAGTAATTTCATATATTTAAAAATAAAGTATGGACAAAACTTTTTACAGAAAAATAGTAATTCTTAATTTAGGTCATGAATAATAATTGTTTATGTGCATGCCCCTCTACCCCCCCCCCCCCCCCACAACCCTTTTTCTCTTTTTCCCTTGGGTG
>NC_026149.1:12988662-13085261 GCF_000512975.1 Sesamum indicum
TTGGTTTTGGTGGGGGGGTGTGGGGGGGGGTGGACCCCAGCTTCTTCCAATTAAATTAAATTATATACAATACAACATACCTATCACACCGTAAATATTACTACTCAAATATACCAATCATATAACAAATATAATCCATAGACCATGCGATCAACTTCAAATCAATCGAACCCAATCCGGACCAGAATACTTAAAAAAAAATATGTGTATATGAAAATAGAACAAAAAGAATAGAATAAAGAAGAAGATAAATAACTTTGAGGGTAAAAGGCAAATTTAGCTTTTATTAAAATCTCAAGTTGATGAAGAACAATTGATTTTATGCTGAAATGAATCATCATCATGATATAAAAATGGGCACCATCAAATGAGCATAAGTATATATGCCAAAGAGTTTGATCATCATCATCATCATCATCATCCCTTGCAAAGTAAGATTCATAATTCTCTTTGCATTAAAAGTTTCTCCTCATGGGCATCTCATCGCAATAAAAGTTTTCCCAAAATCCATCAACGCTCGATAGTCAAAATCCAACTTTTTGGATATGGGAAATCTACTGATGGCTCAGATTCCCTCCCATCAATTCTTCATTTATCCAAAAAAAATACCAAGAAATAGGTAGAAGATCAAGAAATTCTAGTTCAAATCAGATTTTTGACAAGACCTATATTGGGTCTTATCATATGACAAGTACATCACACTGATGTGTAGCTTAAAAAGAGTGACTAAACACACACGATACATACGATGCGAATGTGATGCAGTTAAAAACTTTCCTTACAAGAATAGCACCAAAAGCAAACAAAACGAGAAGGGCATTCAAGAAAGCGACCGATGCACTAGGAGAAATTAAGAATTTGGCATAAAGAATGAAATCCCACAAATAAAGAGATATTGAAAAAACAATCGTAGAGTTATCTTCGTGTTACCTCAGTTGTCGGACATTTCCTTACCTTATCCTAGAAAGAACATTATTCCAAGAGAAAGAACCTTAACAAAAATCAACTAACTAACCGGGCCGTCATCAATCTTCTCATTCAAATTATGGACACGCGTAATAACATATACTACCAAACCTAAATGGCTAGAATCAAGATTTCATGCATGCATGCTCCAAAACAAAATATGAAGGCACAAGTTCGTAAAATCATGCTCGCTAGATAAAGGAACTAACAAGAAATGCAAATGTGGGAGAGCAGGGAAAATATAGTATGTATTAGTTATTCAGAAAATAGTTACCTAAAACCGAGCCTGTTCTTCAAACGAGCCGGTGATTACTCATTCTTTGAGATTTCTTGTTTAAAGAATGAATCAAAAATAGCAAAAATTAGTGTTTCTTCAGATATTTCTGAAGCTCATTCTTTCTTCACCATATTACCTTCCTTTCTAAGAGGTTACTACAACAAACTTAAAGCTGGTGTACTTTACCAAAAATCCCAGGTTAACCAGAGCTAAAAGCTTAGAAGAAAGTATTCCGATTCACTTAGCCATCATTTGATCAAGCTGTAATCTCTCAAGCCATGCACCCAAAACGGACTGATCAACTTGGTCAAACAGGAAATCTGATTTCTCACCCTCACCAGACGATGTGCTGGCACCTGCAGTGCCAGAAATACGAGAAGCATATTTCTCCTTCATATCCTGTGGAGATTCTTTGAAGAGAGACTGAACCCATGATAAGTCCGGCTCCTCCACATTGTTGAGAAGGTCAAAGGATGAAGCTCTCTTCAGCTTACCAAAATCGTCGGTATTGATGGCCCAGTCTGGCGTCTCATTAGGGTTTTCCCACTTCGACCAAGTCTCTTCCAACGAGGCAACAGCAGATGCAGCAGTAGATCCAAGACCACGGGAGCTGAGACTCTGACACTGCTGGTGCTGCTTTTCACGTTGGCCTATCATCGACATCCTAGCACTCATTGGCGAGATCGGCTCCAGGCCACGAGGTGACATTCTCCCAGGTGATGGAAGCCCAAAAGGGCCCTGCATCAGAGAGTGATCAACGTTTCTAGGTGAAAAAGTGGTTTTGATTGGAGATAGCATGGTTTGTTGCTGTTGCTGGAATTGATTAAGGACCGCTGACTTGTGCTGGGGTGAGAAAACAGCTGACGACAATGCTTGATCAGAATATCTAGGAGAAGAGCTCTCTGCACAAAAGATATCCTCCAGATTTGAGGGAGTTAGGGTTTTCGGACGAGCAGAACGACTCAACATATTGGTACTAATACTTGGATATGACAGCTCATTCAAAAGCTGCTGCTGCTGCACATCAATTTCTGCAAATAAACTCAAGTCATCGGGAGGGATATCCCTTGCATTCAGAGACGAACGCAAGCGACTCGACTGGAGGTTGCTTCCTGGTAGATGCAATGGTGGAACATTTTGCTGAGGTGGCCAACCCATGTTAGAAATGCTGTTGTTAGATGGAGAGATGGGTGGAGTGAAAGGAGATGGAGACATCATAGGGACTGTAGAAGGTGAGCCAGGTAAAGGGTTCATGGCTGCAGCAAAGTCCATGGCATTAACAGCAGAGGTGCTTGAGCGAGGTGAGGGAACAGCGGAACCGGTAGAGACATAGAGGGGTCGGAGTTCTTCTTGTGCGTGAGCAAAGAAACAAACTCTTCTATTACAACTTGTACCGTCTTTGCACAGTCGGGTCCTATATTGAGCAGGGTGGAGCCAGCACTCGAAAACCCCATGAGCATACTCACACAGATCCCCTCTTCGACAAGCTCCTTTGCGGAAATCTGGACATGGTACACAGCTGTAATGGTACTTCCTCGGATCCCTTCTTCGAGCATTTTCACCCGGGTGAACAAATGGACACTCAGTCCAATCGTGCGAATAGGCACGAGAGCAGGGTCGGACCTTAAACGAAAACATTCTGAACTCATCTGTAGAGTAGATGCTGTTCTTGATGTCAGGCAAAGATGGGTCAATAGGGTACTCTTTCTTCTCTGGTGCAGGTGAAACAGGAACATCACTTAATCTGGTAAGGTTTGGAGAAGGTCCAGACTCTGAAGGGGAACCCGGAGATCCATTTCTAGGAGACGGAGAAAGTGGAGGGGAGTTTGCATTTGAAGTGCCAATAGATACTCCCGAGTTTTGCTCTTCCTGAAACGAAGCGTCCATTTTGAGCATCATTTCGAGGGAATATTTCATCCCTTGAAACTTCGGTGACACAATGATAACATCTACAGGGCGACAACCATTGACATCAGTAAGATTCGGATCCGCACCTGCAGCCAAAAGCAGTTTCACAACATCTACAGCATTTAGTGATCCCCCTGATGCAGCACAGTGAAGTGCAGTGTTTCCATCAGAACCACAGGACCGATTCACGTCAACTTCAGGTAAAGAAATAATATGTTTCAGAACATCAATGCTGCCATAAGTGGCAGCCACCATCAAGGGAGTCCTATGCTGTAGAACCATTTGATTTGAGCCCTTTTGTCGTCCATACCACAGTCCAATCACATCCACGCTCAACGGTTCCCGATCAACATACTTTTGAAAGCCTTCTAGATCATTGTTGGCAGCAAGTTCAAGCAAGCTGGCAAAAGCATCTCTATTTTCAACATTCGAAAGATTAACATTCATGATTACAGCTTCTCTTCTATTATCAAGGGAAACGATCCAGCTTGATTAATTCCGAGCTCTAGTCAATCCAATCTGTGAATCCCTCATTTCTGAAATCTACCTGGAAGCGAAAAAGTAAACAAGAAATCTTTATTATGACCACAAAACAACAAAAACAGCAAGAATAGATTGAAAAATGAACAAAAACAGACTTGTTAAGTCAAAAAGGCTGATAATAATGATCAGAAATTTATGACTCAAGGTGAAGATGCTTATCTATAGCACACAACAAAACAACTAAATTTTATTCTTTTCTAGATTGAGAAAGATAATAGATTTTCTTGATTGATAAGGGACTGAGGCTGAATCAGCCCTAGCCAATCTTTCAATACCCTTAAAATGTAAATACAACAAAAATGTTTGCCATATTAGAAAATTGAATAATTGTAGTATGAGAATCAAGACAATGACAGATGCTCATCAATCTATAAGAGAAAATATCATGCACTCATCTTCTAAAAATCAACAAGTTCATTATCTTTTTTGGCATCAAATTTGTGAATATAAAATATTATGCCCCTCAGTTGTAACACACACACATATATATATAAGCAATACATTTTTTTTCCCAAAAAAAAATTATAATTCAAAGATTGACATAAATTCAACAATTTACCCTCCATACTGAAAACCGTGAAGAACATCATAACAAAAGAAAGAAAAATAGAAACTATCATTCAATTCTCCCCAAACCCCAAACCAAGAAAAGAAAAAAAAATTGAAGTAGAAAAAAAAAGAGTAAAAGAACAACACTCAGTATCATGCATGCCATAAATTCAAACTCCAAAACCCACACTCACCGTCAAATTCGCAAACAAATAACAGGCAAGAAAAAAAAAAAAGAAGAAACCAAGAAAGATCGAAAATTTGCAAGCATCGGACTACATGCACCAGTACTTTCAACATAATTACACAGCCCGTTCTCCGCATAATCAAGAAAATCCCAGATAATCAACACTTGAAAAGGGAAAAATCTCATACCATTTCAAAAAAGTAAAAAGAAAAAAAAACGAGCGAGCCCACCAACAGCAACAGCAGCAGTTCCGTTCTTGAATATATGTATATACACTTGTAATTAATGGTGGGTCAAGATGGAGGGGTTTCACTTATAGGGGTATGTTGTATTTACAGATCTAGAGAGAAAAAGTTAGTGAGAGAGAAAGACTGAGAAAGTTTGCAATTGCAAGAACAGAGCTTCTTCTCCTTCTCCTTCTTCCCCTTGTCTCTTTTTTCTTCGCCATTTCCTATGTTATGTTTCGGTTTTACTCTCTCTCTCTCTCTCCTCTCTCTCTCTCCTATGCAGACTAAATTCAGCACTGCTTTGTCATAATTCGGAAATTTATATTTTTCTTACATGAAATAAATTCTACACTCACTCTCTTTTGCTTTTTATATTCTCATTTATATATTTTAATAAAAAGTTGGTGGAGAAATATTAGAACAATTTTATTTATATATATAAATATATTTATGATCACCTGCATCCTAGTCTACTCTTTCTCAATGGAGCACCAATCAAATGATTCTTTTTCCCCAATTTTTATTTCGGCTACTTCGGCTCAATATTTTGTGCCAATCTTAATATTTTTGGTTTTATTAATTAAAAAATAAGTTCACATTTAATTTCATATTATGGAGGAAAACACTTTTTTACTTATTCATAGAGAAAAATTGAAAACAATATAATTGAGTAATCAAAAATGATAATTTTGAATGAAATCGTAAAATACGATATTTTTGTCAATTAAATTGTATTTTTTTTTGTGCTTAAATTTCCTGAGTAGAACACTAATTTAAATGCTAGGAAAGTGCCATCAACTGGTGCGCATTTGAAAGCGACTCAACTGTAGGTTTGCTTTTATTTACATGTATTCTTTTTCTAGAAATACTCTGTATTTTTTGTTAAATTATAGACATAAAAAATACTATAATTTTAAATTTTAAAATAAATTATCACTGAAAATTCTTAGTTTACATTGTAGAATTATTTAAAGGTTAATATGTAAATAATTTTAAACTTCATTTATGTTCAGTATTCTCTCACAACTTATAACCCTATTTGAAATCGAAATGATCACTTCTTGAAAATCTGAATTAGGGTTTTTTAATCGGCACGTGCATGAGTATAATACGATGCAGAAGTTAAATGAAAAAAAATATCCGCAACCCTAAATTGGTATTTTCTCTCACAAAAGCTTAAGTATTCACTTTGTCGAACACTATTTATGATATAGTGCATAGTGCGGTTACTTAATCGTCAAGTAATTATATGAAATTTCATCCAACACATTTTGAATCTTTTTACTGCTTAATATTTAAAATATAAAAATATATATATATCACACGGTATAAAAAATATTAAGTTGCGTTGAATAATATATATTTTAAATATTAAAAAAATAAATTATAATAAATATTTCAAAATGGTCTTCTTTTCCCCTATATAGTCAACATTCTTATCGTTTGAAGATCAACTTGATCATCACCTGAAAAAGCAAAACACAAAAAAGAAAGGGAAGTAGGACTTGGAAAGTAGTTTCACATTTTCTTCCTCCTTTGTCAATAGGAGAATGACACGAAGTACTTGCGGTGGTCCGGCGTAGCACTCTAAAACTACTTCTCCGAATGCACCGTGTTTGGAGACCGTCTGAGAAGGTGAAAAGGCTCATGGTGATTGAATACGGGAAGAGAGGAGAAGCCGACTGGTCGAACCGGTAGCCAGCAGGTGAGGACTAAAGCGGAATGAAATGTAGGTTTGGGTTCCGCGAATCAGCGCCGCGGACTTCAGGCACGAGTCAATTCTGGTTAAACATAAGGTCAAATCGAAAACGGAAAAAGGGAGAACCAAAAGAAAAAAAATAGAATAGAAAAAAAAAATGAAAAAAAAAGGCAATTAAATTTAGAAATTGGAATAAATACTTTTTTGTATATATTCAGTAATTATTGGGGTCCAAGAAAAATAGTTTAATAATTTGAAAATAATATTCGATAAGGATAAGTTTTTGGATGAGAATTATTTCAAAAGTTGGCTTTATTTTTCATAATTAGGGAAATAATAATTTCAGTTTCTCTTTCACAGTTTATAATTACAAGAAAATAATAATATCAAAAATAAATTATAAAGTGATAATATAAAAAAATTATATATATATATATATTAAAACAAAAGAAACTTAGATTATATTAAAACAAAATTATATAATATTCTTCTTTCAATAAAGGACTTATAATTGAAAAACTTAATAGTTAAGAAAAAAATAAGTAAATTACAATGGGCTCCTTGAGATTTATCGTAATTATAAAGGGTTAAATGCAATTTTTATACCACTGTGATATATGAAATTAGCAAATAAACTCATATGAAAAAAGAATTAACAAATTATCCCCTTGTACTTCGGAAAATAAAGCAAATTACCTCATATAAATGGATTAGATATGGGGTAATTTGCTTTATTTTTTAAAACACAGGTGGTAATTTGCTATTTTATTTTTTACATAGTTTTTTTTTGCTCATTTCTCATACCACAGGAGGGTAAATTGCATTTTACCCTAATTATAAATGTCTTCTCTTCGTTTGAAAAATTACAAATATCTTTAAGAATTAAAGATCGTTATCCCATTACGATAGCTCATTATAGAAGGTATTAATATATTAAATAATTATTAATTTTAAAAGAGTATTTATAATTTTCAGACAATGATATTTGAAATTATTGCAAAAATCACGAATAAGATGTAATTTAACAAGAAAAGAAATTAAAGTTTATGATGGTGAGGTAAGTTGGGTGGTGATTTTATGGATCCATAGTTGGTATTGAGAGAGTGTAGAACTTAATAAATGCATTGCCTTTTTCATTAATGACCTGCTCCATCAATCTTTATTATTGAGATTAGGGTTAATTAATAATTAATTATTTTAATTACACAAAGTAAACTTTGAACTTTGAGGAAAGTAATGTTATCTCCAAAGCTTAATCATATTTGATGTAAAAATTGTACCTTCATAATTAACGGGTTGTGAGTTCGAACTTCATAAAATTAACGTGTAATGTGAAGTTTTATAATCAGACAAATATGAAAAAATTGTTGTTGCGGTGTTACAAACAGTCAATTGTGAGTGAGAAAGGATTTTTTTTTTTTTTTATATTAGTGTAGATAATTTTTTTATTTTCTTTTAATTTACTTGATGAGTGTCGAATTAATAAAAAATATTATCCTACTATAACTTGTAAAAGTAGTGAGTATGGCCGAATTCACAGAGATTGGTTTAAATTAATTCCTTCGAACAAAAAATATAAAAATAAATGAAGGGGGTTTTTGTTTAAAGTCTAAATAGAGAAAATAAAATAAAGAAGAGAAATAAATATGAGAAGAAAGATTTCCAGTTAAAGACAGTATCATGCTTGATTCGTTGTTGATCTTTGATGCAAACATAACAATCATTCATAATAGATAAATTGATTATGGTCATTGGTACGACATAACGACCTCACATTCTTTACTTAGTTAGTAAAGGAATGTCGGTTAACTAATTCTCCAATCAGTAAACAATACTGAAAATATTCTCAAAATTTAATTTACCAACAATATTAATAACCAGAAAAACTCAATTCTAACTAGGGGTAGCAAATGGGTGGGTCGGGTCCAAATAGATTGGGGTTAATTTTTTTTTATTATTAAAAAATAACAAATTATTAAATATCATTTAAATAAATTATATAATATAAATATAACGAGTCGCGAATGTCGAATAAAAATTAAATTGATCAAATCATGGATTGCGTTGGAACCATGGGTTTCCACCCATATTGCCACCCCTAATTCTAACCAATAAATTACTACGAGAAACTATTTAAATTAGACTGTGCATTCCCCATAACATAATTGACCACTACAACCACTAATTATTGAACTAAATAAAGAATTGTGGATGTACAAGTTCAATTGGCTAGACAAATATTCTTGACAATGAATAACCATACATTCATAAATCAGATTTTTTATAATAAAAGCACAAAAAACAACACAAATGCTCGTATAAATAAAAGTATTAAACACAAATTACATCTCACATAATATATGCATAAAGCATTCACCATACTCTTAATCAAAAATAAAAAAATTAGCCTAACAAACTCACAAGAGAACACATCATAGGAAAAGAGAGAATGTTATAACATCAAGTCTTTTTGGTATTTAATGTTTTATCTTGTCTGAAATTTTTTATGTATTGTAATTAATTTTTAAAATATTCTGAATAATTTAACAAACTTTATCATATATATATATATACATTTATTTTTAACCCTTCCCAAAAAAAAAAAAAAATCTGAAAGTACAAAGTGAAAAATGTTGGGAACAGCAAGAGAGGGCAATTTATTTATGAGAGAAAAGTAAAACCATTTGCGTCTACAAGAAGTTTTGTTCTTCCACTATAATAGAAATTTTAATCAATCACTGAAAATTATAGATATTGGACCAATCAAAATCAAAATATTTGATGGAGTTCTAACAAATGAAAGCTACTCCATGTTAATTTTGACTAATATACTTGTTTATTTGTTTAGGGCTTTAATCATTAGTCATTATTGGATCAATAGTCTTGATTTTATTAAACTATGCAAAAAAGGAACTACAATTGTAAAAAAAATATATAGACGAATTCGCGGAATATGTTAAAAAATATAAGGATGGTTGTATTAACACCTGCTGATCTATAATCATTTACATAAATTATTTGTACTTTTTGAAAAATTGTACATAAACCCACAAAAAACATTAACATTATTTATAGACTCCACTCATATTTAAAAAAAAAAATACATATATAGCCCTTAAAAACGTTAATATCATTACACAAACTATCCTGACTTTTTTGGCTGCCAAAGGTGGTTTATATAATTACACAAAAGACTTGAATAATTTATTTAAATAGATTATATATATATATATATATATATTTCCAAGATAAAATGAAATATATAGCATGAAAAAAACAAAAGCACAAACTAGTCTTGCAATGCTTTGTGATAATTTGCATAAATTGTGAACAAGATTTTGTGAGGCCATCTTTTAGCAAAGAAAAGCATGCTTTAAAGGATTTACCTAAAACATAAGCATTATTTCAAAATTGTGGAAGCACCCCTTTTACCTTCCACTACAACCCTACAACCTTATTTAGCTCTATGAGAAACCAACTTAGCAGTTTGGTACAAGTGGATTTTATTTTAAATCATAAATCTTTTATCTTTCTTCGTCTATACGTAATTTAAAGATAACTGTATTGACACTCCATGATTTATAATTTATTTACACAAATCATCACTTTCTTTTTATATAATTGCAGAAACTGCTATGATAGCCAAAAAAGCAAGAGTAGATTGTGTAATGATGTTGATACTTCTGAAAATGTGTAATTTTTTAAAAAATATTGGTGAATTCTGTAAATAGATCATAGGCCAGAAGTGTAAATATAATTATCCCTATAATCTTGATGACATTTTTGTGCTTTAGAGTGATTTTGATTGGACTAAATTAATTTTAATTCTCAGGGGATCTTGGTCTTATTCTGATTTTAACTAAATGAGGGAATGCGATGAAATGAGCTTAAGGACAATACCAAACATATTATATCAGCATAATACAGATTTTATTGTTCATATAGTATGCGATGAGGGAAATTACCCCAGATCGAGGAAAAAGACGAAATATCCCTTAAAATTTGGAGAAATTAACAAAGGGAGACAAGATCCGCGGGTCTGATCGCCCGACTCGATCCGCCTGACCCAGCCCAAGTAGCAAACCCGCTCTGGCAACCGTTAGATCTTTTGACACCCAGGCACCCAGATGATACAACGTGGCATCCTCCTATGCGGTACCATACACTATAAATACCAACATTTATGAACATTTATACCAAGTGCATTTATTACATTCTCAATCTTACAAGCTCTCCTTAGTTCGAATTCGACCCCACTTTTTCTAACTTAAGCATCAAAGTGCCTTAGCTGGGGGTCACTCAACAAGCCTAACATGTGTTCTGTTCTCAGGATCCACTAGTAGGAAGCTCGAAAAAGGGTTCAATGACCCGATCTCAGGGTACCAAAGTTCGACGACCTGATCCCAATTGTATGACCTGCATCAGTATGATTCAGCCACTTTTAATACTTTTATTCATTTATTTCTGCCATTGCAGCTCTATTTAACCCTTTACAGTTTGATGATAAGATTCGATTGAGCACTAAAATTAGAGTGTGTGAATAAGAAAGATATATATATATATATATAGAAGGACCAAATTTAAAAATATTAAATTGTATGAATTATTACCTAACAATATTATATAGATTCCATTGTTCATGCACTATAGATGACCCCCGAATTTAATTATTTTTTTATAATTTAAATAAAATTTAAATAAGCTAATTATTAATTGGTCTCTTTTAGGTCCCAAATGCACTATTAAGAAAATTTTTTGGACGGTGATATCTATCTCCTTACATGCATTAATATGTAAAGATGTAAATAGATAATTTGATTATAAAAATATTTATTTGACCTGCGATAAATTATTGAAGGGTAAATATAAATTTTTGTTCGATTCTTTTATTGATACAACTAAATATAGTTAAATTTAACTAACGCAGAAATTTATGTGTTAGACAGTAATAAATCCCATTATTAATATAATAAAATGTGGTTAATATTTGTTAGCCCTTTTAGATATGATTGTGATGTAGTGTTTGTGAGAATTGAGGAATCTTGAAAGCAAGGGGGGACAGCATAGGAGTGGTAGCAAGATGGGGACACGTGGGGGCCACTGGTTGCGTGGGCAGTGGAGTCGGCAAATAGGAATCATGGACCGTACAATTCTTGATTGTTGGGAGTTGTCCTAAAATCAGTTGGATTTGGAGGTATGTGGAAGAAAGCTGATAGATCTGCACCGTTCCCCACTGTAATGGTAATGATTCAGGGATTGAATTTTCATGCCCCACTCCCACCCACACGGACCCATTGCATTTTCACAATTATGTTACATATATAATTGCAACTAATTTTATTTAATAATTTTATTATAAAAAATTTATTTTATTAAAATATTGTTCGATTTAATCTTTATCGTCCCTCAATTCCCATTTTTAATTAATTATTTTTAATAAGAAAAGAATTTAAATTACAAGTGAAGTATAAATTAAATATATATAATTGATACACAATAAATATAATATAAATAATAATTCATATATGTTTCTTAAAAGAAATTGACAATATATATGCTTAACCAAAAGTATAATATTTTTAAAAAAAATGAATAAGTATAAATATTTAATCATATTTTTTTAAAGAAAATATATTAAAAAAACTCATTTTTTATCTAAAAGAATAAATAGTTAATAACTTAATTTTTTATTCCAAATTAATAAAATATTCTTATGAAACTGTATTGTCTATTTTTTGTGCTCATTCATTACTTAACTTTGAGTTTGTAAAATATAATAACATTCAAACTATTTGATTTACTAATTTTCCATTACTTCATTATAGTTAAAATTGAATTTTTTTAATTAAACTTAAAATACAAAATTGTTAAAAAAAAAATCTTTGAACTAGATATATATTATAAGAGAAAGATTGTCCAAAAATTTAATATAAGGGATAAATGTTACGTTTGTTAGTTTAGAGGGATAAATGTTAATATAAGTATAGTTCAGGGGGGCAAAGTGTATTCTACCCTTTAAAAAATAAAGGGATAATTACATTATACACCCCTTAATATATGGTCTATTTACACAATCCCTCCCTCCTCAACAGCCAAAAAATAAGGGTAGTTTGTGTAATGTTATTAATGTAGGTGTATGTGTAAAATTTTCAAATAGTAAGGGTAATTCGTATAAATGATGTTGACATTTCTGGTAGACATATGCGTAATTTTTTTAAAAAAATATGAATAATTTATGTAAATAGACCTTATATCAAGGGCGTAAATATAATTATATTTTTTGGATTAATGTGTTTTTGTTTTTGTTTTATTGTATTATAAGATCCAGAGCTGGTGCCCATTTAACTACATTTTCCATGCCAGGCCATTCTGAGCCTCCAGGCCTAGACATTGTGTTCAGCTAAATCTGCTCTTCTCTTGCAGTTGCAGCCCAACACTACATTTTATTACAATTAAACTCCTAACACATCAATTTTTTTTATTAGCCACTCTCTAATTTCATATGTATATTTTTAAATTATAGTTTCGAAAATAACTTGATCTTTTGGATTGCATTTTGATCCAATGATTTAAAATTATGGATTTCAAATTTTTTAAATTTATTTGAATAATTCTAAATATAAATAATTTTAAAATTTTTTAATTCTAATTCTGAATTATATTTTGCTAAATTTGACAAATTTTAATTTTTTTATATGATATCTTATTCAAATTATTCGTTCAAATTCAAATCCATCAAGTCAATGCGCCCTAGTAGAATATGGGCTGCTAGTTAGATAATAATAAGACTTAATTTTGGCATAATAACTTCTATTTTCTGCTCATTGTATGTTATTTTTAAAATATTTTTGACCC
Organism: Sesamum indicum; assembly: GCF_000512975.1. Lineage (NCBI taxonomy): Eukaryota > Viridiplantae > Streptophyta > Magnoliopsida > Lamiales > Pedaliaceae > Sesamum > Sesamum indicum. The sequence continues at coordinate 13,001,874 of NC_026149.1, forward strand.
GTTTGAATTCACTATCTACATATTGTACCCGACTTAGATCCGATCGCGACTAAATATATATTTTTCAATAGAAATAGCCTACCACTTTATTTGGTGTATCAAAATAATAATGGGATCTGAATTTGAGGAACAATATATACAAACCTATAATTTTTTAAAGTATAATTCTTTTACATAGCACTATATGACATGCATTACCATGTATTTAAATTCACAACAATAATACTATTGTAAGGATTTAAATTCATTTTGTATGGAGTAATTTAAAATTCTTATTCAGACCCGAATTTCTCGTCTCGATCCAAATGCACTTTTAGGAAAAACATCTAATTTTATTTAGGGTTAATTACACTTAAACCCCTTCAGAAAATAAAACTACTCTTTGCCCCAAAAAAGTTTCAAAATTATACTTACACTCCCTCTAAAAATTCACCGTTTATACTTGATTCCTTTTGTTAGAGGTTTGGGAAATGCTGACATTAGCATTACATAAATTTTCAAGTTTATTTCTCATTTAACATTCTTATGTAATATTTTTGAACCTGTTGGGGAAAAATTATAATAATGTTACCTCACTCCACATATATATCTTACATTTGTCCCTTTATAAATACAAAGATATACATAAAAATATTAAATGAGGGTAAAAAATTAAAATTTTATATAATTTTATTTGTGAGTACGGGAATCGCTTTTGCTTTCTTTTCCTCTTGCTACTAAGATGTTTCAGTTCGCCAGGTTGTCTCTTGCCTGCCCATGGATTCAGCAGCAGTTCGAAAGGTTGCCCTATTCGGGAATCTCCGGATCTATGCTTATTTTCAACTCCCCGAAGCATTTCGTCGATTACTACGCCCTTCCTCGTCTCTGGGTGCCTAGGTATCCACCGTAAGCCTTTCCTCGTTTGAACCTCGCCCTTATCGCCCTTATAAGGCTATGCCATCCTAAGGTGCTGCTAAATGGATGGATCTTATCAACGTCCATGAATGATAAATCATAGATCGAACCGCCGAATCGGAAAAATTGGGTGCTATCATATAGCTTTCTATCGGCTAAGTTCATGAGTTGGAGATAAGCGGACTCGAACCGCTGACATCCGCCGCAGGGTAAACCACCGCCTCTCATGCCCCCCGACTGCTTCTACCATAGAGGCCAACGATAGACAATAACTCCCCCCCGAACACAGCTTACAACTTTCATCGTACTGTGCTCTCCAAAGAGCAACTCTTCTCAAAATCTCACTCAAAAGGTGCTGAGTTGGAATCCCATTCTAACTAAGGATTCTTGTGGTTCCGAAGGTTCCAGCTACAGGAGAACATGTCTTGATTCTTAATGGTGATCGAAAGCCACTTTAACTACCACATCGACGGTCGGTTGAGTTAATTGTAACCCGCAACTTCTCTATAGCCACTTGTGGGAGGTACAAAGATCTAATCATGGTTCAAATCTGAAAATTGAGCATGTCCCTATTCCCTAGTGCATATGCCAGCAGAAGGGGTGGTCCAGTTTTTGCCTCTACATTCAGGAATTCACATGACAGCCATGTGCTGCTCGAGGAACACAGGCAAAACATGTGGTTGATGCACAAGCAACATGCAGGTGTCCAACACTTCATAAACAATGGACTGCTCGATGCCCGATTTGAAATCAATAAGTGAAAGATTATCTGCATCTGGATTACTTAAAACATAACAAAAACCAACTTCAAGCACAAGGTTTTGTACAAGAGGCGTTCAAGTTCAGTTCGATTAGCCAAAGAGTGAAAAGACGTGTGAATTAGCGACTTGAACTCAATCAAAGCTCGTGTGAGGTCGCCCGGGTTATTAGCCTAATTAAGGTTTAAATACAAGTTTTCCATCTCGATGAAAATCAAACAAGCTTGAATAGTAATGCCAACGACTTGATCATGATCATGATCGTGAAATACAATAAAATGCATAAACTTTTCATCAGAGCAATGAACTTAACGGAAAGAAGCTAGTCCATCCATGGAAAAACTTAAAATGGTAGTATAAGCCAGAAGATATGATGAATTGAATGTGGAAATGCAGATGAAGAGCATTCCTCTTTAATCATATTCCAAGAGAGGGCATACCAGTTTATGTGTCTCTCTAAACCCTAATCCCTAATTATGACTCTCGAAACTTCAATTATTTTCAAGTCCAGTAAGCAGAAAAAAGAACGAGAGATAAATTGTTAGTTGAAAAGTTTGAAGTGTTAGCTTAGCACTTCAGAACCAATAACACCGTTTGTGGATGGTTCTACCGCGTAAATACTCAGACCTCTTGTCCGTCCAGGTGCACCGCCTTTGGTTGACGACAAATCCAGCATAAACCTGCAACAAAGGCTTAGCACGTCAGAATTCGTAAAGATGCTAGCTGTTATGTATCTAGTTTCATGTAACGTACATGTTTGGAGCTGATTTTTCTTGCTTTGGAGCAGTACAGTTTATCAGGATCTTCTGATCAATTTTTGAAACCGTGTGCTCGAGAGGAATGTGAACCAACTTCGGCACTGAATTGAAACAGAGTTCAAAAAATCAATTTCAAGGGACATAGAGTTTATATGTCTGGAGTAGAGGTGATTAATGGATTTAAATGAATCAAATTTAGAGTACACGAACCTGGTATCTTCGTTGTCTTTACACACTCACCTAGACCCAGAAGTTTCTGTAAGATGCAAAAACAGGATTTTTTAGGATTATATGCAGAAATATGATCACGATAGACATCAGATGCATTAAAGATTCAAATTAACACCTTGAGATTCTTGTAACACTTTTCCAAATCATCATTAACCAAAATATGATCAAAGAGTCCAGGTGAGTTTCCCTGTTCAAGCTCTGCCTTAGCGTTTCGCAGTCGCTTTTGGATCTGTTCTTCAGTCTCAGTTCCCCTGCACGCATAATTAGAAAGATTTTTCAGTACTATTACATGAAAGGTGACAAGATTCAATATTTTGAATCTAGCCCACCTTGAGCGAAGGCGTTTCTCAAGTTCCTCAAATGAGGGAGGACAGATAAAGATGAAAACGGCTTCAAGAGCACTAGCCCTCACAGATCTGGCCCCTTGAACGTCAATGTCAAGGATACATCTCTACATGAAACCATATAAAACCATTCTCAACTTGACGAAATAAAAAGATCATTCGGATGCATAAACACTCTGTCAATGGTATGGTTAAAGTTGTAATACACGACGTACAGATAAATGGTTTTCATGTTCTATCAAAGCAATAGCCACGGTAATGCACTAACAACAAAGGAAGCCATAGTTGAGTCATTTTAGCTAGATGAGTGAAGTATTCTTGAAATTCTCACAATGCACGAATGTACATACCTTTCCTCGGTCAGTAACCACCTCAACAGCTTCTATACTGGTTCCATAAAGATTTCCATGAACTGCTGCAAACTCAAGGAATTTCTCGTCCTTTATGTCTTTCTCCATGACACTCCGTTCAGTGAAATGGTAGTGAACACCGTTCTGTTCATTGTTCCTTGGAGCACGGGTTGTGTGGCTCACTGAAAATCCAAACATTGATGGGAATTCTTCCATCAGTTTGGAAATCAGGGTACCCTTACCAACTCCAGAAGGACCACTTATGACGATAGGTTTTTCAGATTCGCCAATCACTCCTTTACTCCAGGCAACCACTTCAGTCCCGAATCTCGTCTTCTGCTCCCTAACAAATGCAGTATTGACCTGAAATATGATAAGAAGGAGCGGAAATTGAGGAATAAACCGATCAATACATAAGATATGAACAACAGACTCGCTGTGTGCGGGACAAAGATCAAGAGACATAAAAGCGCCAACCTCTAAAAACCAGAAGCAATCATCAGAGGTCGAGTTCCCCTTAATAACCAAAATCCGATCTTCATCTAAAGCTATAGCTGAGTGGCCCCCCAAAGGCTTTGGTTTTGTTCCCAAAACAGTAGGGATCACCCTATAAGACAAGTAAACTCAGTTATCTCAACTATGAGCTGAAGGACAACTGCACCAATATCATGAAGCAAAGTCTAAGCTAAAAGACTCACCATTTGCTCGTAGATTTATCGAAAATCCTAACCCCAATTGTGCAAGCAGATTCTTTTTCCGTTGCACCAATGACATACTGAATCAAATTAAAAAAAGGGGGTAGAAGATTCATTCATAACCAAGCATGCTTCACCTTATGGAGGAACAAAAGAACACATTGAAGAAGAATATTTATGCAGTATATCGGAACATCATACTGTTTTATTGCAGCCGATATTGACAGCCGTTTCACAGCCCTTAGACTTCAAAAGAAGCCCATTCGGGAAATCGCCCTGGAGATCATCTTCAAAGAAAGCTGGAGCTTCCCCCTATCACATCATAGCCAACAAAACAAAGCTCAGAACATAGATTTTGATCCTTCAAGAACATTTCGCGAATCGATCTTATCTTCTTCCTTTTTCCAGACAATTAACAACAAAAGATCAGAAATATGAGCTCACCATGGATACAGGTGATCCACCCAATCAAGATTTATTCTGTTAAACAAGAAACATAACGAGACAAGAGATCAGAATATACATACACATCTCATTTTCCCAGCTCACACAACAGAACTTTAACATAAAAAAATGCAAAAAATCAGCACCTTCCCACCCCCTAATTCAAACACCCCCAGTCTCTCCTTCTTAAACAAGAATAAGAACAAGAAACACATAGCAACTGATCTAACTCAAACAAATCAAAGAAAAATCCAATCTTTAACAAAATAAACGTAAAAAACAATCATCAAAAACAAAAACCCGAAAGCCCAACCACACAATTTGAACAAGAACGACCATAAGCACATTCGCCTTCTTTCTACAAAGAATTGAAGTTACCACATTGATATAACATATACACAATCAATTAACTTAGCTAAATACATACATCTTCCTCCGTCTCTTCGCACACAACTCAAAGAGAAGTAAATTCTTGAAGACCCAAAAAGAAAAACCCACCCCAAAATCTAGCTAAACCCCCCCGGATCGATCAGAACATTGAACCTAACCAAATACAATGAAGAATACCTCTTTAATGCAAAAAACAGGGGAGCTTCACGCCTTCCTTCTTCTGGCGTGGGAAAATATTTTCCTCGTGAATTTGATTTGTTTGTCTCGAATACAAAAAAGGGTCAAGAAAGAAAAAAAAGGAAAATTGTCAAATAAGATGAAACTTAAGATTGAAAAAGGCAGAAAGTTTGGAGAAGTTTGAAGAAAGCTTGACAGGCAGAGGCTCCCATGTTCCAACCCCTGGTTATTACTCTCCTTTATTTATACATAACAAAAAATATATACTATAAGGGTGTGTGTTCTTTTGTGTGTGTTAGTGCGTGTGAGAGAGAGGAAAAAAGAAAAAGAGATTGTGTCCGATGTAAAACATTCTTATCAAATTCAAATTTGATCGAATTAATAAAATTAATTTCAAAACAATTATACTATACTTTTTTGTATGACAAGTGCACTTGTCGTCGATTCGTTAAAATTCGATTTGAGTTAAAATTAATTTTTTGTCTTTTTTTTTTTAAAAAAAAATTGTTTTATTTTCTTTCTTGGTACCTTTTCCTTTCAAGTTGCGGAAAGGAACACAAGTTGCAGAAAAAAAATTGTCCTATGATTCCTAGATGCTTATTTTATTTCCCAAACTATGTAATAAAATTTATTCCTAGTAATTCTCAATTATACATTGTAGTAATATATAAAGCCAAAAGAAATCAGAAGTTTGATGATTTTTCATGTGAAAAAAAATTTAGAAGTCATGTTTGCGTAAGATTTAAAAAGGGACAAATTCTTTTTGTATTAATCAATTCATTTTATATCATCTGCATATTTATTATTTTAATAAAGTATTTTTACACTGAGTATCGTCTGTTCTGATTAAACCTCATAAAAATAGTTAAATTGAACCGTTCATATATTCAATATTTTTTAAAAAATATTATCGACTAAACATCTCGATTTTGTCATGTCTTTGAGTAAATCCGCGCGCCATTTAATTGTATTTTGAAAATTGAAGTTTTATTGACGCAGTATTCTTTTCTATTTTAATCTTGTACCCCTAAAATAAATATGAAGTTGAAATTAATTAGAATTCGTATTATAATTAGAATTTCAAAGAAATTTACACCTTGCAAGGAAAAATGACATTTTAATATTTAAGTGGTGTACGGATTGACCTAAAAATTCATGAATTTTTCTATGCTGAATTGAATTAGAATAGATGTGTGCATATGTTAACCCTATTTTTCTTGCCGCCATCAGTTTGGTCAAACAATTGGACCATATTTTAGTAGCCTTGCCCCACTCTCCTTGTACAATATATTGCAATTCCACGTGACAAGTGACTAATCATTTAAAAAATAATTAAATAATATTGCTTCTATTATTTTCTTGATCGAGCGTTTCAGACTAATGATTAAGTCAAGCATTGCCATATCCACAATATTGTTTGGATAACACATAAAACGTTTGGTTGGACTAAATGTATGTCTTGACTTGTGTGTCGATTCTCACATGATGATAGTCTTGATTCTTATCGACAATAAATTAACTATGGAGGCCCTAATCGGCGCATATGGTGCATGCACAAATACTCCTGACATGATCTGTGTGGATGTCACTCCTGCTTTTCCATCTGACAAAAAATTACAAAAAAAACGTATGATAAATCTTAAACTGAAAATATTTAATAATATCATAGATTATCAAATAGTTAATATCATGAATGACAGAGAGTATCTACAGTCATCCTACATCGGATGAAGACGAGGACTCAGGGAGTTTAGGTGAAGTTAGGTTTTACGAAACATCGATGTTTGAAAAACTTTAAAATGTTAAAATATAATTTGACAAATTGTAAAAAATTATAATATACGGAATTTAAAAGAAGTAAGAAGTTTCGAATTTATTTTCGAAATCCTACCAATTCACTTAATTCTAATCATAATAATTTTAAAATTGCTATTACGAAAAATTTTATAAGCTCAATAATTTTATTTTATCATAATTTTTCAAAATCTTATTTTTATTTTATCATAATTTTTCAAAATCTTATTTTTATTTTATCATAATCTTTCAAAATTTTATTTTTATGATAAAATCTAATATCTTATAAAATGATCTAAAAAATCTGATAAGATGTATGAACTTATAAAATTTTCTAAATAAGGTCAGCTATACACTCTCTTAGTGACGTACAAAGTTATAATTTTCCTCTTATTCATGAATAGGAATAATTACATTAACACACCCTAACTTATAGTTTGTTAAAGCCAATGAGGCTTAGTTTAGTTGGCGAAGCTAAGGCTCCAACGTTTCAAAATATTTTATTATTATTTTTTTCCTTTCTTTTTATTGAAATGTACTGGTTTATATATTTTATTCTTATTTATAATATATTTTAAAATATGAAAGATTGTTTACTATACGCACGTAGGAACGACGTGTCATAATGACTAGTATAATTATGCTCTTTTGTTGCTTGAAAAATTATAAATACTGCCTTGATATTTTATAAATTATGTAATTTTTCTAAAATGATCAATTTTGCCTTATTGTATTTTTAAAAATCATAAAAATATCCATTTAATACATAAAAAAATTTAGATTATTTTTAAAAATAAGTAAAATTATAATTCATAATCCACAATGATATTTTGGTCAGTTCGCCATAAAGAATCGATGAAAATTTAATGAAAAACTATGGATTGGATAATTATTAACAGACAATTAAAATTAGAGAGTATTGATAATTTTTTCGAACAATAAAAAAATATTTAGAATTATGTCGAACATCAAGGGAATTCGTTGTAGCTTTTCATTATTTATATATATATGCATGGAGGTCGATAAATTAATAATCGATTTATTTCAATTAATAATATATCATCACTCTTATTTCAAAAAAAAAAGAAAAAAAAACCTGTAGTCTGTTAAAACAAGCTACTGCTTTTGGAAAATTATACGTACGCCCATCATAAACCAACATCATTTACACAATCATCCGTATTTTTTGAAAAATTACGCATACACTCCACAAAAAATATCTATATCATTCATTGTCCCTACTTTTTAACTTTGTAAGGATAGTTTATATAATTATATAGAAATAATAATAATAAATTTATATAAATAGATCATAAATAAGAAGTATAAATATAATTATTTTTTATTAATAAAACAAATTTGAAAGGATAAAATCAAAGGGTATCATGTAAAGACAAGTAGGGTCTTCATTTTATGACGAAGAAGTAATACAATAATTTGTTTTATCTTAAAACCTCGTAATCTATTGGTACTAAGTTTTGGGCTAGATTCAGATAATCAACAATAATTAAAATAATAATATATTTATAATAAATAATAATTAAAATAATAATATATTTTTTAAAAATAAAATTGTCAGGATCATGGAAGTATAATCATGTAGTGGACTGACCAATGAGAATGGAGAGCCTGCAGAAAAAGGGCATTTTCTTTGAAAAGAAGATTGATAGTGTTGACTGTGTGGATGAGTATCCTACACTCCATTCCAATTCATTCAAAGTCAAACAAATCAACTTCAGATGCTTAAAGTTAACTTATTTTTGAAGTTAGAGAGTCATAGCAATTAAATTAGGGCAAATGGCCTAAAAACCCGAACACTATATTTGGTTTTCTTTTCATTTTATTTTGATGTATTATGTGGAGATAGAAAGAGAAAAACAAAGATAAACAAGTATGTGTTAGAGATAGTGTGTATGTTTGAATTTATTTTTTGAGGTAATATAAAATATATATGATATGTTTGATGTTGTTTAGTGGGAAACAAAAACTATTGTTCATTATATCTCAATTATTACAGATTTATGCACTATGTTTGTTTTCATTTCCAACTTATTTCCGAGACAAGTCAAAACATACTCAATGTTTGCCATCATTCAAAAACACCTTATTTAGGTGTTTTTAACTGTTCTAGCATAAAAATATATATATATATACACACATATATACATAAATATATATAAAAAATGCATGATTTAACAATGAATAGTAATTTTTGTCTCCCAAAATACAACATTAAACATATAATACTTATTTTAAATTATCTCCAAAGACATGATTTGACAATGAATAGTAATTTTTGTCTCCCAAAACACAATATTAAATATATAATACTTATTTTAAATTATCTCCAAAAACAAATCCAAACATTCATACTATCTCTAACACACACTTGTTTATCTTTGTTTTTCTCTCTCTATTTCCACAAAACACAACAAAACACTCAGAAAACGAATCCAAACATTATGATGAGTTTTGAACTCTTAAATAATACAAGCCAAATTACAACAATGATAATTAGAGAAATATAAAGAAAGCGAATAAAGAATATCGGCTCATGGAGCCAAAGATTCGAAGCAGTAGACACAGCTACAAGAAGGCCGGCAACCCACGCACTCACGGTTGCTCCTTTCTCACCAAGAGTAACACCACTCGTTTACTAAAAACTTAAGCACAAAGCCAACCACAAAGGTTTTTTACAAAGATATTCAAGAACACAAAGGATTTATGTTATGTATTTTTCGGGTGTTCGGTTGTAGATCCACAAGGAGACGAGATAATTTATACCGATAGAAGGGACGAGAGAAAGCGGTGGAGAGGGTTCCCAACACCATTGGAAAACCTCCATTTAAGATTTTGAGGAGAAAAACAAAGAGGTGAAAGAAGAGGGAGAGGTGGTGAACGGCTGCTGCCAAGTGAAAGGAAAAGATGAGGGAAAATGAATTAGAGTTAGGTTTTGGGGGTTAAACATTTACGGGGTTGGGTATGGGTATGGGTCGGCGGGTTGTGGGCTTTAGTGGAGTGAGGGTTGGGCCTTGGTGATTAAAAGGGTCATCCAGTGAGGGATGGACTTTGGGCCTCACTAAAATTGGACATGGGCCAAATTATGTTTACATGTATGTTAGATATTATTTAGTAGAAGACAAAAATTACTGTTAATTGTCAAATCGTCTCTCTTTTATATATTTATACATATGTATGAGTATGTATATAATTTTTCTAGTTGTAGGGCTTATAATTAGTGTAGACTTATTTTGATCAAAAACAAATAAGTCACTGTTTCAAATATCTAAAAATAATACTAAAACTTCCAAAATAAATCAAGGCAAATATTTACCATATTTTGTCCCATCTCGAAGATGGGTAAAAAATAAAACCAAATACTATGATAAGATTTGCATTGGTTTTCAGCATATGTATGGATCAATTAAGAAGTTGGATATTACTATCCCATTTGAAGATAGATTATGAATTTGAATCACAACAAGAACTTCAAAAATTAATTTGGTCATTCTTTTACAATAACTAGTCGTTGTCGCATGTGATCCCTGCAAGCGTATAAAATAGAACTGTGATGTAATATAAAGAGGAAAAAGAAATTTGTGAAAAGAATAAAGGGACATAAAGAAAGAAGTCCTGAGAAGAATAAAAAAAATGGATAATTACACTTCATTCTCCTGAGATTTAATGTAATTATACATAAATCTCTTATAGTTTGAAAAACTATATCTACCACCCTTAAGGTTTGCTTCCGTCTAACAAATAAGTCCCTATATTAGTAAAATTCACCAAATTTGCTGATATTAACAAAAAAGAATCATTAAAAGAAATCTATATTTGCCCCAATTCACGTATTACTGATTTAATGCATGTCAAATTAATATTTTTATCGCCAACTTACCCACAAACGTCGTCATGCATTAACACATTTTCATCGTAATTTTGTTAATATCAACAAATTCAGTGAATTTAACTAACGGATGGACCTATTTGTTGAACAGAAGCAATCCTTACGGGTACTAGATGTGATTTTCCAAATAATATTGAATCTACATATAATTACACCAAATTTCAAGAGAGGAAAGCGTAATTATTCCTAAAAGAACGTGGAGTGAAGTGGGAGAGAAAAAAATAAATTGCAGTTGTAGGTTTATTAAAGATATGCAAGTTTGTGAGGAAAAGAAACATGAGAAGTAAAGTGAGAGAAACGGTTGAGTAGTAAATTGAGATATGGAAGTTGGATAATACTAGACCTCTATAAAGATTGATCACGAGATCGAGTCTCAGGAGGAGTTGGGAAATCAATTTTCATCCTCCTCTTAGGGCGAAAAAAAGACTCATATCAGCAACTAGTGTTGAGAAGTATTGTGTAAAGGATTTTATATTTCACTTTAGTGTTAATTTAATTATATTTTTAACATTTTAAAGGGATACGTGTCAATTACAAACTCGTGATATATTTTAATTTTTAAAAAGAGACACGTGCCAATTACACACCGATGTCCATTAATATGTGATGTTAAAGTTGGATAGAATATTTCTATTGTATGTATTTTTATTTTAAAATTATAATTTACCCTATTATATATAATTAAACAGCGGTGAGTTTGGTATCAAGATCTTGTACAAGTACCTTTTGGTTGTTTCTTGTTCTTTTTAATTTCCTCATATATTTTTATCTCTTTCCAATATTGTAAGATTATTTTATTTTATCAATAGTTTTTTATAAATCTCATATTTATATCTATTTATTGTTTGTATATATTTCAAAAAAATAAATAAAGTATTATATTAAAATTTTATCAAATTACAATACGGAGAGTACCACATACTATTAGTGTATTTTAATTCTCAAAATAATTATGAGTAAATTATAACCACCTCTTGAAATTTGGCATAATTACGAATACTCCCTTGTTGTTTTGAAAAATACCAATACCTCCCTGAATTTAACGATCATCTAACAACTAGCTATTATGTTAGTCTCCGTTAAGTGTTCATCCATTTTTTGTGTTGAACTGAACAAACTGCTCTTGTAGACTAAAAAATATAATTTTATTTATTTTTTAAAAAAAATATTTTTTATTGACTCAATGGATTAGTTTTTTATAATTTTTTAAATTTTTTTATCCACTCCGTCAGATTTTCATATATAAGAAGAAACAAGAGGCCCATAACCATAATGGATCAAAATATTTCTATTGGAGGCCCAAAAGTTTTTCCACAGTTTGGACTTTGCTGAAGCCCAACTTGGGCATAGGCTTTTGGGTCGAATTGTATAGATATGGTCCACATTGGAGGCCAGGCCCATCTGAGGTCAAAATGCTGCCGTTCGAACAAGTTGCGTATTTCAGGGCTCGCGGTGCACCGGCACCCATTCATGCATACATCTAATAAATAAATTTTTTAATTTTAAAATATATTATAAATAAAAATAAAATATTATATATATATATATTTTAAAAAAATTTATTATTTATTATCAACACAACAAAAAAATTAATATATAATATCACAAATAGCCATTTTAACGTTATTTTTCATAATTAGAGGAAGTAGATAGTTCTTCTTCATCGTTCATTATAGAAGAAAATTCCTCCATTCACAATAAAAGTATAAAATATTTCATACATTACAATTAAATAAAACTTAAAATTTAGGGTAAATTAATACTATATATCATAAAAAATAAATCTATGTAAAAACTTAATTTTGATTACGATTAATCTATATTATCAGGGCCTTAACTATAATTAAAGTGTTTGGCGTAGTTTTTCTTATGATCAAAATATTTATCATGATTTTTAACTGCAGTTAATATATTAGCCCCACTTACTAAAACAACAATCAATAATCATTACGTAATCGTGACTAATTATTATTTTACCATATTTTTTTTATTTTTCTATTATAATTAATTATGGCAAAAGTCCATTTTTTTTGTTACAAAAATGAGAAACAAGGATGGCATCCTACAAATCGGGCATGGAGAATTGCGTCTATGCCATGTGTGCTAATTAGGGTCCCTATAGTAGATTCATCATCCCAAAAGGTCAAGATCTAATCATGTTGGGATCAACATACAGATTATGTGACATCCGTAGGATTTTATACATAATTGCGGGACTAATTTGTAATTATTAAGAAAATCTAAATTTAGTTTATAAACAAATTATAGGTTGAAGTTGGAATATATTAAAATTTGATTATAGTAAATTGGACCTCATTATAATATTTAAGAATAAATTATATTAATTAAGAAATTAGGTAGCACGTAATGAATATTTTAGAAAAAAATTAAAAAAATTTATACATATATGTCTAATGCACTTACCAACTTAAATGGATAATCACACACACTATCGCAAAGACGAAATAGTTACGCGATTTTATATTAATTTATATAATTATATTATTTAATTATTCCATTTATTAAATGTAATTTATACTGATCGATATACTGATTAATCAGAATATTTTATGAATTTTCCTATTTAAATTAGTTTCATATTAACTATTACAATTTAATATAAAAATATTATAGTTGATTAATTATATTATTGAATTTATTAGATTTAATTATTACTATAATTAATTTACTTAATTCCATCAGACTTATTTGTCAAAGACGTAATTATATATATTGGTGTTTAATTAAATTATATATTAATGAGACATGATAGAAATTCATATAAATATTAGAAAACTATATTAAGAAATATTAGGATATTATATTTGAGAAATATTATAATTATTGAAAAGAAAAATGAGATTTATGTATTATTTTAATTTGAAAATAGTTAGGCTTGTTGGGGTGGCCCTCAACTAACACTCTCCGATGCTTAAGTCAATGCTTGGTATCAAGGTCGTGTAAGCAGGTCGCTGTCGAGCTAGCGAGTCTAAGCAATCTAAAATAAGAGGTGAGTAGAAACGACATACCATAAATGCACTGAGCATGGAGTATTTATAGCATAAAATGGGGGGTTTTGTTGGTCCAATAGATGTATGCCACGTATCCCGAGTTGTAAGGTCGGGTCGTTGGACCCGGCCCGATTAGGAAGACACGGGTCTTCCAGATGAAGTTGCAATTTTGAGGCATTTCAGGGGCGAAATAATCTTTTTCGAACTATTTTGATTATTTCGTATGACATTTATATATTATATCGATAAAAATAAAATTTATTTGAATGGTTGAACGAGCACATCTTATAAAAAGGATCATAATTAAAGAAAAGGTATAATGATCAGTAGTAGTTAAGTGTAGTACCGTAGAGGGTGCTACATAATTAGGACATATGTTTAACCTCATCAAACACCTTGATAAAATTTAAAAATCAGACCGTTCGTTTTTAACTACCAAACCACGATGATTGGTGGTGTAAAATGTCATTTTCCTTGTAATAATAAAACATTAAAACGAAGTAGTTTTGAGGATTCTTTTTCTGACCTTAATTATTCAAAATCAGTCAAGGTTGGGAGTAGGGTTATGTATAAATTATAATCATCATCTCTATCCCTTTGTAATGAGTGTTAATTCATTTTATGGACTCCTGCATTAATTGAGCATTTGTGATTGACTATAATGCCCTTGTGATTAATTATTGTGAAAGTGAAATGAAATGTGGGTTCCCTATCTAGAAGTTGACTAATGAGAATTCACCACATTGGCATTGTGGTCCTAACCACTCTCATCATTCATACCTCATACATCTCTGTCTTTCTCTCTGTCTCAAAATATTTACGCATATACTCAAAATTCAAATACAAGACTTTCCATAAACAAGTTTTATCTGGCTGTCCTAATTGTGACAATTCATACCTCGTACTTCACTTGCCAAATATAATAAACTTTTAATAAAAAATTCAATAAATTAGAAAGTAAAATAAATGAGCACTTTAGTGAAGAAAATATTCATTAATAATGTCAAAATTCCTCTTTTTTTAATAAATAAATTAATAGGAGATGTAGTACCAAAATTGAACTAAAAAAAGTTTGTAAACATTAATGAGTCAAATCGCCGAGTTTGACCAGGTAGTAGCCACGCTTTTAAAGAACCCGAAAACCACCTTCCACGAAAGCACGACTTCATAGTGTTCCGAGATGGCTTTTTTACATTTCTATTGCTCCAAGAACACCCCCACCCACTAAAAAGAAAAAAAAGTTTAAATTTTATTTTTATTTGGATTAAACTAAAAAAAAGCTTTAATTATATTAGATTTCAAAATAATTATATCGATACTCTATAAGGTTAGGTCTAAAATTGTAAAATATATTTTTGAAGGGTATAGTTGTAATTATAAATATATTTTACACAAATATCAATAAAGTACGGTCACTAATACCCAAAGAAATGTACTTATAATTCCACAAATAACAGAGATATTTGCCACCACATTCCCACAAAACCAAGGGGTATTTGCCAACACATTCACACTAAGCCACTCCCACTACTCCATCACTACTTTTTTTTTTCTCATTGCTTATTGATACAATTCAAATTCAATGATGTAAGATATTATTTGTTCTGATTTTATATGAATTTTAAATTTTTATTTATATATAATTATTGTAATTTTATGGGACGTGTATCAATATTACTTTAATTTAGGAAAAAAATAAAAGAAAAGAAAAAGGGGAGAAAACAAAATTAGGGTTGTGTGAGGCTAAATTGGTCCAATTCAAAAGTCAAACAAGTAGATGAACCAAACCACTTGATTCAAAGTTTGACTAAAGGTATGCCATTTAAGAGCTCTCTTTCAGCACACGGTAGCAAATAAACAAGTGTGCTTTCTTGTGCCAACATTTCTATCAAATTCCAATATTCCACTTGGCTTGGGCTTTATATATAATTTATTATATTATTTAATATTTAAATTTAAAAATTACTTCAATAAATTACAATGGGCTATTGTGATGTTTGGTAAATTACAATTACTTTTTTATTATTTAAAATTTACAATTATCCTCTTGGTATTATTAATGTAGATCTATTTCATACATTCTGTATTGGACTTCAGCCTTTGGCACTCAATCGCTAGCGTTTCACATTCTTCTGTCGTCCAAAGTAACCTGAAGAGCATTGTTTCTTTGAGCTGAGTAGTCGAGCTAGCGACTGAAAACCTGGTTGCAAGCCTGTCTGTAAGCACAAGAGAGTTAACTGAGCCGACCATTCCTGAGTTTATGAAGGAATGAGATAAGGCTCTACTGCTTTTAATAGAGGAGTTGGACTTGCTTTGGAAAGTTTACAATTTTCCGGCTAAATGATTATCTAATGAATACCCTTGTATTTATTAGACCGTTAGTTTCAAATGGATATTTTTAACTTTTTGAACAACAAGAAAGTATTTATAATTAGGATTAAATACATTTTGTATCCCTGAATTATGCATAAAGTGTATTTACACCCATAAACTATAAAACAACAAGAAAATATTTATAATTACAGTAAATACACTTTGCACCCCTGAATTATGCATAAAACACATCTACACCCCCAAACTATAAAATGTAACAAAATGGCCCTCATGATATATAAAAGAAATAACCTCGTTGTTTGGACACCTAAAATATTTCTATTACAACCATTCTTCTAAATATAATCTGAATTGTTATAAATTTTTATTTAAAATAAACACTACCCAAAATTTATAGTTTTTATACTGTGTATAGAATCTGTATAAACTCCATAAATTTTCAATTCTTGTATAAAATATACAATTGGTAAAAGATTTACATAATTTTTGCTTGTATTGTTATATATTGAACTTTTTTTAAAAAATAAATTATCAACACAAATTTAAAATATTACATTGAACATATATATAATGTAAAATATGCATATCTATAATATAATTAAGATATAATATTTTATATTTTTTAAGTAATGATATGATATATTTTTATTGGTGTAATTAAATAAAAAATTATAAGTTATATAACATACTTTTATAATATTATATGCATTATGTATTTACACACATTTACAAGCACTTTTTAACATAATTTATTTATTTTATAAAATATATTTGCATATATTGAGCTTATAAATATTTTTTGTGTTTCATAATTTATAAAAAAATATAAATTATAAATGTTATTTTTAAAATAAAATATGAGTAAAATTTAAATTACTAAAAATAGTTTAGGGATATATTTTAATAAAATATAGTTTAGGAAGTAAAATAAAAAAGTATAGGAGAACGACATTTTTGTCTTATTAATATCAAATTATTTCGTCAGAGATATTTTTGTTACCTTTCATACTTAGGGATACAAATTGGACAAAATACATATTTTAGAGGTGCAATTCGTATTTAACCCTTTATAATTATAATAAATTTGAAAGAGTTCATTGTAATTTTTTTTTTATCTAAAATATTTTACGCAATACACAATTATCATCATTACACTTTTTTTTTTTAATTTTAAACCAATCACGTACTTCAAAAAAAAATCACATGGTGATCAAACTCATTTCGTCTCACTGAACTCAACTATAAAAAAAGATAAAAAAGAATAATAAGTAAAATTAGTTGAAAAGAAAAATTGAAAACTAATAGATAGATAGGCGGGGGTAGGAGGAAAGTCTGTAATGAATTGGAGGTCTTCGATTCTCTCCCTCACATGAACTGATGTACTAAATTCCCATTCTCAACGTTTACCTCAATTCCAAACTTGTTCCGTTCTTCCTTAAATATCCGTGGTAGATCGGCGTGTTCTACTACAGCTCTTTTTCTTGGAAAGAAGTTATTTTTCTATTGCTTTCTTGGGGTGAAATCTGTAGTTTTTTCTTGGTTATTCCGCCTGTTTTTAACTGAATATTTTAGTCATTGGAGATCTGAAGTATGAACTTTTGTTGGATGGGTTTTGAAGCTTGTTGAGGTATTTCACTTATTTATTTTCATATGTTTGTGTAGTTTTGACTTTGAAGATTGAGTTTTGATGGTTGTTGACTACTATTTTTGCTGCAATCCAGAAACCCAATTGGCTGAAAGATCAGGGAAAGTGAAGAAGTTTGAGAATTGAAGCTTTGTTCTGTTGATTTGTATGTGGTGTTGATCAGGAAAAAGCTGAGATTTTGATTGGTCTTTGTTTGTGTTCTGCTGAAATTTTGTGACCCTTTTTGCTGGATTTGGGAAGTAGCAAGTTGATTTTGAGAGATTTTTAATGGGAAATTGTTGTGCAGTACCACAAACTTCAGATGAGAATAGGGGGAAGCATAAGCCAAACCCTTATGCTACTGATTATGGGGGTTCAGTACCAAATGGTGGAAAATCTACTGTTTTGAGCAACCCAACAGGGTATAACATAAAGGAGTTTTATGAGCTGGGGCGGGAGCTCGGGCGTGGTGAATTTGGGATCACATATTTGTGCACTGATAAGAGTAATGGGGAGATCTTCGCGTGTAAGTCGATATCGAAGAAGAAGCTGAGGACTAGAGTGGATATTGAAGATGTTAGGAGAGAAGTTGAGATCATGAGGCATTTGCCTAAGCATCCCAATATTGTGAGCTTGAAGGATACCTATGAAGATGATAATGCCGTCCACTTAGTTATGGAGTTGTGTGAGGGTGGTGAGTTGTTCGACAGGATTGTTGCTAGAGGACATTATACAGAAAGGGCTGCTGCGGCTGTGACACGCACAATTGTTGAAGTTATTCAGGTGAGGATTTTTCTGATCTTGATCTTTTATGCTGAGAATTTTTAGTTTGAGTCTTGTTCACATCTGAGAGTACATGAATTATCTTTATTTTGTTGAACGTGTATTAAGATTTACATGTTAGTCAGTAATGCAGTGCCTGATCCATATTGAAACAAGGACTTATTAGTACAAGGATATATGTAACTAACTATTTGGGTAACTGTTGTGGCACTGACATGCAATTTGTCCCATCAACTAGTTGGTTGTAAACTTTAAGGTTGATATTTTGGTCTTTGTCGTTCGTGATCTTTCACTGTGCCATAAAAGGTTGAACTGGTTCTTGGTACTTTCCAATTTCCTTTCTTCCGTGTCTTTGGGTTATGGAGATTATTTGCAAAGTATATGTATTTTGCTCCTGCAGTATGTGAATAAATTAGCTTGGGTTTCTCTGCAGAATTGCCATAAGCATGGGGTCATGCACCGTGATCTTAAACCCGAAAATTTCTTGTTTTCTAATAAGAAGGAAACAGCACCTCTAAAAGCTATTGATTTTGGGCTGTCGATTTTCTTCAAGCCTGGTAATGCCCTCTACTATTGCATTCCTTCTTCCAAGTATCATCATACAGCCTGTTTTCATGCTTAGCGGATTTGTTTGTAATTCTACAGGCGAGAGATTTGATGAGATAGTCGGAAGTCCTTATTATATGGCTCCGGAGGTGCTGAAGAGAAACTATGGTCCAGAAGTTGATGTTTGGAGTGCTGGTGTAATTCTCTACATATTACTGTGTGGTATTCCACCTTTTTGGGCTGGTATGTTTCCTCTTCCAACATCTTGTAATAATAATGCCTATGCCAATGTCGCCTAAGTTTATATGAAAATGTCGTTAACTTGCAGAAACTGAACAAGGAGTTGCCCAAGCAATCATTCGTTCTGTTGTGGATTTCAAGAGAGACCCTTGGCCTAAGGTTTCTGATAAAGCAAAGGATCTGGTCAAGAAGATGCTCAACCCTGATCCCAAACAGCGGCTTACAGCACAAGAAGTTCTAGGTAACAAATATGCTGTATTTTTAATAAATGATATGCGTTTTGCTCGTAGAGCTGCTCTTGACAAGTATAACTGCTGACTTTGCAGATCACCCTTGGTTACAAAATGCGAAAAGTGCTCCAAATGTTTCTCTGGGTGAAACTGTGAGAGCTCGGCTGAAGCAATTTTCGATGATGAATAAGCTGAAGAAACGAGCTCTAAGGGTAATCTCTTGCTTTATAAGGCACCCAAACAAATTAGTTAGTGGGACTTTTCCAGTCCTCTCATTACTAAATTGCTTCTCGAAATGCCAGGTGATTGCTGAGCATTTGTCGGTGGAGGAAGTGGCGGGCATAAAGGAGGGATTCCAGTTGATGGATACAGGCAACAAGGGGAAGATTGACATCAATGAACTGAGAACTGGATTACATAAGCTCGGCCATCAGATCCCTGAAGCGGATCTTCTAGTTCTTATGGAAGCAGTAAGTGCCGTTCCTAATTAGAACATCTTACACTTGATTCTTCTTTGAAAGTTGAGAGATTCTTCCGGTTCTCTGCCCTCGAGACCGTTGTGTGTTGTACCAAATCTTTTTTGCTAGAAGCACTGCACATCAGCACTACGCTTGTCATTATCACGTGAAAGTAATTAGTTATTCTTTCGGCAGGGCGACGTAGATAAGGATGGATATCTTGACTGCGGAGAGTTTGTTGCAATTTCTGTACACCTAAGGAAGATGGGCAACGAAGACCATCTGCGTAAAGCCTTTGAGTTCTTCGATAAAAACGAGACTGGGTATATCGAGATTGAAGAGCTGAGGGATGCCTTTGCTGATGAGGCTGAACCTACGAGTGAAGAGGTTATCAATGCCATTATTCAAGACGTCGACACAGACAAGGTTAGTAATCCTACACCTTGATATTTCCTATTCCGCTATATGATTTTCCTTCTTATATTTGCACGTGTTGGCAAACCGTGTTCTAAATTTGATTATTCCTTTTGTAGGATGGACGTATAAGTTACGAGGAATTTGCTGCAATGATGAAGGCAGGCACGGACTGGAGAAAAGCATCGAGACAATACTCACGAGAGCGATACAACAGTCTTAGCTTGAAACTGATGAAGGACGGATCGTTAAACATGAGCAACTAAGGTAGATAGGCGGAAGAGCATGACACGTTGATCTTCCCAGTCTCTGTTCCTTTCTGTTTCTCTGTTTTTCTATTACATCTACAAGAATTTAAGATTCTTTTTGCCGAGGATAACCAAGTATAGCTAGGTCCTTGCTGTTCATGTTCTTCTCATTTGTTTGTATGGTTGTTGCTTGCTTTCTTTTCGATGGGCAATTCAGAAATGTGAAGGATTTGTCCTTTTTCCTTTTTTATTTAAGAGGTGTACGCTATATATATATATATATGTGGTTGTAGATATGCTGTTATTACTAGTTCAATGAAGTAATAATCCAAAGCTTCTATTGATCATATAAAGTTTCCTAGTCTTTCTTGACATGAAAAGATTCTGTTCCGTTTTTTGATCTGTATTTAATCCTAGGCAAATTTTGAAAATTTTAAGGTTCTATCGAGGAACGGGTGTTCGCAATAACTTTTATTTTTGTGACGCGAACAAAAACGAAAATTGGTGTATCTGAAAATAAAAATGAAATTAAAGTATTTGAGAAAATAACTTAATATTCACAACCGGATCAATCAAATGTAGAAGTCGGGAGAGAGCGAGCAATTAGTTTAATATAAACAACTAAAAAATGAAAAATATTGAAAATGCAGTGGCCGTTGCAATCTTGACAGCTTACAATGCCGTGGCCTCTGACATGCCGTACGCTGGACGGACAGACATTCACTGCACATCGTATCATGTCTGACAAGCAACCAAAGAAACCAGAAAAAGAGAACTTTTATCATGTCTTAGGCCCCAGTAAGCTACCATTTCATTTTTAGCGCAAAAAATGTAGTGTGAAATGAGAATATTTTTTTAGATTAATTAATAAAATTATATTTTATATTGAATAGTAGTAGTTTTAAATTAATATGTTTTTAATGAATAATTATATCATTTTTTTTAATTTGGTATAATTACACATAGATTTTCTATAGTTTGAAAAATTACATCTAGTACCTCTAACGTTTACTTTTATTTAACAAATAAGTTCATATGTTAGTTAAAATTCAACGAAATTTGCTGATATTAACAAAATAAATTTGAATAAAAATTCATATTTATTCCTAATTGACTTATTACTCATTTATTGTAGGTCAAAATCTTTTCTAACAAAACTATCCTTGTAAAGATGAAAATACACTACACATTCGCACATGCATTAATGTGTGAATATGTATAATGATAATAGTGTGATCAGAAAAAAATTTCTTTTACCTCAAATAAGTTAATAATAAGTCAATTGGAAATGAATATTAATTTATTTTTAACTAATATTAGACAATTCGGTGAATTTTGACTAACAGATGAATTCATTTGATAGACAAAAGCAAACGTTAAGAATACTAGATATAAATTTTACAAATTACAGCGAATTTATGTATAATTATATCAAATTTTATAAAAAATGGTAGAATTATTTTTGTTTCTAATGATACTACGTATAAACAAATATATTTTTTACTTTAATTACTTGATCCGGGTCGAATTATTTGATCTCCTGAGACGATCTCACTGCAGACGGATTAACTCTTCCGAACCAGATTTTGGATTCCCTGAGAATAAAACACGAACCGTGAGCTCATCGGGCACGTCCCCGACAATGACCCTCCGACGCTCAAGTTAGGTTGATCGAGAGAAATATATGCGATCTCAAAGTTCGAGCTCAGTTAATGCACAACAGTTACCTCATTTATGTCGCCTCGGGGTCCATTTACAGAACACAGTTGTACGTCAAGTACTGGGCCACGTGGCCTTATCTTATCAGTGTATGTTCTGATCGAATGGTTGTCATCATCCGGGTTTTCGGTCAGTCTGTGCGATCTGGGTCGGGTCATCCGCGATCCGCCCGCTACAAAACACGCGGATCCTAATCGCGAAATGACTACACTGCCCTTAATGAAGGGTGTTTCGATATTTTTGCAGGGGTGGTATGTGCATACTCATCATTACTGTTTTACAGACAAATTGTCGTCACTTTACGAGGTAGTTAGTATGTTGGGCCAGTATCTGAATTTCAAAGCAGGCTGTTAATGGTTTTGGGCCTTTTGGCCCACAAGAAAAAGAAGGAAAATTTTCAGCATGCTTGCAGGACTTTCCATCTTTCTCATGATGTAGCTTCCTCACTCCGTGGCCCAATGATTAATTGTTTATTTGGGGGGCCTTAATTCAACATAAAATTATTAAATTCTTGAATAATTAATGATTTCATGAATTTCAAGATATACAACGGGCCGGGCCGATCCTAAGTACCAATACAAATGAT
Source organism: Sesamum indicum (assembly GCF_000512975.1). NCBI lineage: Eukaryota > Viridiplantae > Streptophyta > Magnoliopsida > Lamiales > Pedaliaceae > Sesamum > Sesamum indicum. The sequence goes on from NC_026149.1 coordinate 13,024,809, forward strand.
CGGCCCATCCTAGCCCAGCCCAATAGCCCAAGAACGCATAATCTCGGGTTAGGCCTAGTTCAGGCTAATAGGTTGGCCGAAGTAGGTAATTTTTTTTAATAATGTATGACATATAAAAAAATTAATTTTACTTTTCTAAACTTAATTACTAATAGGTTTATAGAATTTTTGAAATTCTAAAAATTTTATTTTTATTGTTTTAATCATAAATTTTTAGTAAATTAATTCATTAATATTAATTTTATTTATTTATTTTTATTTTTCAAAGTTTGTTTAAAGTTTATTTGGTTTTTCATATCATTGTAAGCTTGTTAGTCAATAAATTAGTTAAGTTTCATAGTCTTAACTACTTGTTTTTCTAGTTAAAATTTTTTGTTTAATTTAATTTATTATTTATTTATTTTATAAAACAATCACAAATTTAATTAAATATTCAAAGGATACCTCAATTTCATAAAAAATAAAAATAACATAGGCCCATCAGGCTTGATTAGGGCCTCGATTGAGCCTCATCCGGGTATGGATCAGGCTTGAGTTTAAAAATAGACCCAATTTAGAGTCAACTTAAAGACTTAGGGCCATCCCAAAGCATACCATAAACAATAGTAAGTTGGTTATGGATTGGGTTTTTCCAGGCTGGTTCGTGTCGGTCCGACCGTTGTGCATCTTCATTCGTTATTGTCAAATAATGTTAGTAATTCCGTCGACCAACAATTGTTGACTCACATTGTTATCATAATTATAATTATTATCACTCATTTTTATATAACGTAAAAATATCAATCAATCAATCAATATATATATATATATATATACATATCACCTTAACACTGAGATCTATGTTTACTGATGTGATATAATAATCCGCACGAATTACCTCCTTAAATCCTGATTCGTTGTCATCCCACTACTCATCACGCAAAGTTCATGATTGCCAAGACATAGAACACACAGTATTTTTTGTAATTATATATATGTGTATCAACAATTTATGTAAAAAAGTTAGTATTAATGGATGTGCAATAATTTGAGCTGTCAATTTTGAGCAGAAATGCAACAATGTCTTACAAAATGTGCTGATTTGTGACTAGAAATCCTAAGTGTGCACGAAACTACAGATGGACGCAGAATTGAGGTTCAATTTTGGTTTTGTCTGCATTGCATTATTAGACGATGGGGACCGTTTGATCTCCAAAACCTTGATTTTCATTTCCTTATCTTGTAATGTGTTCGTCTGTGTCTGAATCAATGCCGATGATCTAAATCATTTTTCATTGCAATGATGGGGTGTGGATATTTTGCTTTACCCCCCAAATCCAACCATAATTTTGGTTCCCTATTTGATACAAAAAAAATTTCCTTTGGTATTTGATTTGGTTTCGATGTTAGATATCGGTCAACCGTACTGATCCAAATACCCATTTTTTTATATATTCTATATATAAATACATATTTAATTTTAAGAAATTACAGTCATTTTTTATGAGATTTAGTATAATTACAATACTTTTTTGTTGTTTGAAAAACTGCAAATATCCCTTTAATTTTAACATCCGGTTAACAAAGAGCACATCCCATTAGTTTTCATCTTATTTTTATAGTGAAATATCGAAAATGCCCTTTTAATTTTGAATTATAATTTTATACACTTTTTTAGAATGTTTTAAAATATTTTTATGGATCCATATTCCCTATGGGTTATTTATTTTACTCACAACAATTTTTTTTATATTTTTTATTTTTTTTAAAAAAATTAGCAAGGCTAAAGTAGTAATGTCCACTTTACCATTAGGAGCTACATAATTATGTTTTGTTGAGGAAGGTATTTGTAATTTTTCAAACAAACGAAATGATATTTGTAATTATGTCAAATCTCATGAATGATAACTGTAATTTACTCTATATATAAATATATAAATACATATTTATTTTTAAAAATAAATATATACGTAAATATACACAGTAAAAATAAGATTTTTCTTTAAAAGAATTCATTTTCTTTTGATAATTTATCGAACCGAACTGAATTGATAAAGAATTTTGATTGGATACGTGGTACGATCATTTTGGCGTCAATTCGATACGGTATTACCATCTGAAGTCCCTATTGAAACATATAAAGACACGATCATAAAATCTTGCAATTCAATATCTAATAGATATTCAACAATTAGGTTGAAATCGAATCACATGATCAAGTGTTTATAAACAGGTTTGATGAAAATGCTCAATGCACGTTGAGAAAATCTTACTCAATTTAAATTTAATCGAATCAAATTAATTATAAAATAAATATAATATACTTAATTATCATATAATTGATCACTTTCTTTAACCTATATAAGTATAATTAATTCAAATTCGATCAAACCCAATCAAAGAATTTCCCAACACATGGTCTTGGCCACCCACCCATAATTCTTGCATATATTTGGATATGAAATTATGTATGATTGTTTTGTCGTAGGTGGGCATGAAAATGAATGGTGTTCGTGACAAGACAAGAAGAAAATCTAAGTAAAGATTTGGGTGTTGTCGGATCACAAGTGTACAAACCTACAAATAAAATGGGCCTATGTTATCTTAAATGATTTAGGTGACCAATAATGACGAAATATTTTTGAAAATGAATCCCTTTTTTGAATTTTATCCAAATATATAATTAAATTACACATGCAAAACAAGGTTTTTTATAGTTAATTATCAAGAAAATAACTATTTTTTAAAAAAATAAAACGATATTTTTAATGGATGTATGTATAATTTTTTAAAAGATAGAGATTATTTGTTTAAATAGACTATAAATTAGGGATATAAATGCAATTATCCCTATTTTTAATTACACTGTCCCACAATTTTAGGAAGATATAAGGGATGAAATTTAAATGATGGGAAACAAATCAATCATGCAAGGGAATTGGATATCTATGAATGAGCTTAGCAACTCTTACAAGTTTTAATTATTGATCTATATATAACTATTACTTTCTTTGTAAGAAAATTGAAAAAAATAAATTACATTTCTAATCATGCATATATATAGTTATTATTATTATTTTTTTTGGAATAAATGTAAGTTTCATTAATAAAACAAGATCGTACTGTACAACAGTGCTCAACTGGTGGTTATTTTAACTTGGTCGTATTACCATATTACAAATAGGAGAATACTTTCTATTTTCTTTTTTTATTTACTCATAATAGTAAATAAATTACAGTAATTTATTTCGATACATTGAGCAGTACATCAATTCAATCAATGTGATTAATAATGATAAATAAATTATAAGAATTCATATAAAATGAGATATACACCCGTTCGTCCGGTGGGACTCAAACACATGATTTTAAATTTATCTATGAAACAGTAGCCTTATTTTTCACCGATAGGCTCAGACATTATTGATAATAATATAAAATTGAAAAATACTCGGTGCATTTTTTAATCAAAGTTTGGGAAAAACATTTATTAATTTCATATATAGATAAATATGACATCAAATATCTGCTTGGGTGATTTTATAATTGAACGACTTGATCTTCTATTACATAAATTGTTTAACTTTATATTATATTTATATAAATGTAATAGATTGTGATTTTTTAATAATTATATAAATTATAATATGATTTTATATATTAAATATGATATAATATATGATCTTAATTTATAACAAAAGATTCAAACTATTTAAATCATGGCTCCGACATTGTGGCCATTGGACATGAAATGAGAAAAGTTTGGTCGGTTGGGTTTTTACGATCGAAGGACCAAAAAGATGAGGTTGATTTGATGGACAATAATACGAATATTTTGGTCGGATTTTGTGTTATCTTTTAGGTGCTACTTTTGTCTTAAAAATTCAACTTCTGATTTGATTGGATACAAATTAAATTACAGATATTCAAATTCGTCATATTGAAATTAAAAATTAGTGATTTATAGATATAGGATTAATTATATTTAGATTCATTCTAAAGATACGAAATTATATTTTTCCTCAAAAAAAATTTAAAATTATACTTACACTTCTTTAAAAAATTCACCATTTACACCTAACATCATGTCGTTATGATTTGAATAAAAAATGCTGATGTTAAATTTTCTTTACATAAATTTCTAATTTTACCTCATTTAATAATTTTATATTTATAAGAGAATAATATAATAATATTAACCTTACTCCCCATATATATAAATATTATATTTATCCCCTTATAAATTCAAAAATATACATGAAAATTTATGCAATATTTTTTTTTGACATTAGTATTTTTCATTTAAATCCTAAAGGATTGAGTCAGGTGTAACTGAAAAACTTTCGAAATGGATGTGCAAGTGTAATTTTAATTTTTTTTAAAAAAATATATAAAATTAAAAGAGATTTAAGTATAATATCACTGTAAATTTTTCTGTAAGACGGCATAATCACAACTAATTGATTGAATTGAGATCAATCTTCTCTTTGTAGGAAATTTCAAATCGAAATCCCCCAAATCCCCAGGTTCATAAATTATCCAGATTTTTTGGGATTCATCCCAAAAAAGTAACCTATTATATGTAATAGAGTTTGGAAAAGCATCGTCGAATGAGGGTCTAATCACATAAAGTTAGAACGTAGAAATTATAAGAGTAAGCGTCAAAAAATGGTGAAGAAAAATATACCCTTTTTTTTTTTAACATTTCAACTATATATCACTTTACTTCACTGCCACACCACGATTGTTGGTTGTAGTTTTTACAAGACGGCTAAAACATTTGTTACAAAAAATATATTTTTCATAGCTCTTATAGCCATAGTAATATCATAGCGGATAAGTTAAATTTTTATATCAATTTTATTTAATAATAATTAAATTGTAATAATTTTTAGTCCATAACCAATAATTAGTGGGACTTGGAAAAGAAATATGTGGATGCATCTTGAAGGTGGTAGAGAAAAGGGGTAGTGGGCATTAGAACAAAACTGGATAATTAGAACAAAACTGAATAATTAATTAATGTCTTGCTCGAATTTCGACACATTAATTAATTAATAATTAAGATTGCAATCATGTCGTGACCTTACCATAATTGGCCTAATTATTATATTTTAGGAAAGGAAACAATCACTTTTGAGAGACTTTAGGAAAGAAAATAACCTAATTTTATTATTATTATTACTATAAATTTAAAAAGAACTTACTCGACACTTCTACTCATATTAATTCTACTTTTTCTTATTTTATTTTAATTATAGTTAAAGTTAAAATTAATTACATTTAGACGTTTTTTAAAAATATAAAATTATATATTTTCTTCAAATAAATTCAAAATTACACTTACACCCACGACCGGAATTTACTATTTATACCCTGATCCTCTTTCGTTAGCCTGTTTGTTTGTGTTTTCATTTTCAAGTTTCAGTGGGAAATAATATTTTTTAATTTTGTAAAGATTTTCATTTGAAATGAGAATAGATTTGGATTAGTTAATTAGATTGTGTTATATTGAATTGTGGTATTAAATCAATATAATTCCAATGAAAATATGTATAAATAAATATGTTTTAACTTTAGTTACTGTCTCAGAAACTGAAAACTAAATGTAATAATATTAACTGCACCCAATACATACATATATACATATATTATATCTATCCCTTTATAAGTACAAAAATATACATGAGAATGTTAAACGGGGGCAAATTTAAAATTTATATATATTTTTTGCTCACATCAGTATTTTTCCTCCAAATTCTAACAGAAGAGTTGTAAGTATAATTTCAAAATTTATTTTTAAAAAAATTATAGTTTCATATTTTTAAAAAGAATTTTTAAATATAATTAACCCTTAAAATATATTTTATTGTTTTATAATTGCATCTATGTTTTTTTTTATAAATTTATGTGGATATTCATATTTAATATTTTGTTCATTATTAACATAAATACTTATATAAAAATATATAATTTTCATATGCAACAAGAAGTTATATTTTATATTACGGTAAATTATAATAAAATTTTTTAAAGTTTGTTATAATTTTAAATATCTCATTATTGTTTAAAAAAATAATACACTCCTCTCCCATCAGATTTAATGTAATTATACGTAAATTTATTGTATTTAGAAAATTCCATCTAGCACTCTAAGATTTGCTTTCATATAATAAAAATGTCCCTAATTGGTCAAAATTCATTGAATATGTTGATATTAACAAAAAAAAAAAAAGGATTGATATTTACTCTTGATTGATTTATTACTGATTTATTGCAGGTCAAACAATTTTCTCCACACTAAATTACCCTTATAATGATGAAGATATACCTCCTCACATATATTAACGCATGAAGACGTATGATGGTAATTTAATTATAAAAGGTTTATTTAACATGCAATAAGAGGGTGTTTGTCTAAGCGTATAAGTTCTTCAAAATATTTTATAAGATGTTTGGGAGCTTATAAATTCTAAATATTTATTTGGTTATTTTTTCTTAAAGAGCTTATAAGATCTTAAAATAAGATGTTTTGGGTTTTATAAATTTTTTTTTTGAAAAAAATAACTTTCGTAACGTTCTTTTTATAAGTTCTTATAAGCTATGTAAAATTAATATATTGTATACAAAAATATACTCATTCATACACTTATACTCTATCACACATACCCACGCGTCTCCACTCTCTCTCTCTCTCTCTCTCTCTCTCTCTCTCACACACACACACACACACACACACAAACATACTCTTGGATTTAAAAACTTTTTTTGTTATTTAATTTTTCTAATATTTAAAAAAAGGAGAAAATATTTTATTATTTAATAATAAGTTATTATAGTTAAATAAAAATCAAGTTGATATTAATATTGAATTTATTAAGAAATATAAATTCAAGATACAGTAAAACCTCTATAAATTAATAACCTTGGGACCATGAAATTTTATTAATTTAGAGAGATATTAATTTATCGATAAATTAATATTTTATTAATTAAAAGAGAGACATTTTAAATTCAGAAAATTTAGTACATATGTACTGAAAATAAATGAATTCATATATGTTTCTTTGATTATATTCATGCATCAATCAATTTTTTGTAACTAATTAAATATATTCTCATTTTATACAATTAACTATTATATTCGTAGACGCATGTATCAATTCATTGGAATTACTTAAATGTACATGTTTACATTAATTCGTTGCACTTAAATAACTATCATAGCCAATTAAATATATTCATGTTATAATGAATGAAACATATACTATATAAATCTCAATATGAAAATAAAATAATTCATAACACCCAACCATGTCTTCATCTAAAAGGCATCGCAAAATCATCCATGAATGATCCAATGCGTAAAGCATTACAGACTTCATAATTGAGCAAATTACCATAATATTTATAATTATAATATTTATGAATTATTAATTTAGAGTTTTAATGGGACCTAATATTTATAAAGGAATTTTTCGAAAAATTATTATCTTATCATCTTATCGAATTTGATGATTTTTTACAAAGGCCCAAGTCGGGACCGGAAGATTTTATTATTTTAGAGAGTTTATTAATTTATAGAGTATTAATTTATAGAGGTTTTACTGTATTATAAATTATATGACTAAAAATAATCATTGCATTAATAAAAAAATATCAATTATATATTTATATTAATATTCGACTAGCATGAATGTTTATATATATATATATATTATTTTTTAATTAAAAATTTAGGTAATAATTTGTTTTTTAATTTTTCGGAAAAAAGTTATTTATTAGATTTTTATTTAAAATTAAATTAATGCGTACTAGTTATATAAATATTTTAAAAGTTATTAAAATAAAATATGTCAAGAAAGAACAACTTATTTGATTCTAATGGTATCATTTTTATTTTAGTCATTTTATCAATTAAAGACCTTATTATGCCAAACGCCCTAACATCTTATAAGATGTGTATCATATCTTATAAGTTTTAACATCTTATTCTATCCAAACACTTCAAGAGCTTATCTTTAAAATAAGATCCAACATCTTATAAGATGTAAGAGCTTATAAGATAGTTAAAAAAACTCAGCCAAATACCCTCTAAATCAGAAATAAATCAATTAGGGGTATATATCGATTTTTTTTTATATTTTTGTTAATATTAGCAAATTCGCTGAATTTTGGCTAACGGATAGACTTATTTGTTATAGGGAAGCACACCTCAGGGACGTTAGATGTAATTTTTCAAATCATAGGGAATCTACGTATAATTCAACCAAACCTCGGGTGTGGGGTATTTATACAATAAAGACCCCTCTTATAACGGATAGACTTATTTGTTAGATGGAAGCACACCTCAGGAACGTTAGATGTAATTTTTCAAATCATAGGGAATCTACGTATAATTCAACCAAACCTCGGGTGTGGGTATTTATACAATAAAGACCACTCTTATAATGGACTATCACGGTAGCGAATTTATTAAATAATTATTAATACTAAATGATAATTTATAATTTTTTGAATAATAAAAAATAGTTATAATTGTGAAAATTTTTAAAAAAAATTATTGTAATTAATTTTTTATTTTATATAACTAAAAAATATATGATATTTTATATTTATGTTGGGATGACCACGTATGCATTCCCATACCTAAGTCGGCCAGATTTTTTACCTCGTGTGGTGAGCGCGATATATGCCGGAAAGGTTTTTGGCTTCTACCCACCGTCCATGGGACCCACATTCACGGAGTTGCTTACGTGGAAAACAACAACGAAAGAACTACTCAGTCTAGATCTAGAGAGAGAAAGTGTCAGAAGACTCAGAGCTCCACCAACCCCTAATATTATATCATCGTAACAGATGACGTGGCGAAGTGCTTCACGGAACGATCTGATAGGCAGTATCTGACGTGGAAAATATACACGTTGACATAATTAAGGAATGTTTTTATTGTCTTCAAATTCAGGGCCCACTTTCTCAATTATTTGTAATAAATGATTTATTAAATCCATGATTAGTATATACGTGGCGCAAACTTAATAGTTCATAAGTTGATAAAAGAAAAAAAAAAAAGTGTACCATGGTTTTAGAGCTTGTTTATTTTTAGCGACAATTACACACCTTTAAAATTTCATGTAATTACACGTAAAATTTTTGTGATTGAAACATTATATACGTATACGAGATTTGAGTCCGTGAAATAAATAAATCTATTCGTTAGTTAAAATTCACTAAATATGTCGATATTAATAAAAAACACTGAATAAAAATTGATATTTATCATTAATTATCCTAAATGCCGACTTATTATAGGTTAAATATTTTTTTGTGACTAAATTGCCTTTATAGCAATGAAAATATACTCACTATATGCATTAACGTGTGAAGATATATAAGGGTAATTTGATCATAAAAAATTTTATGATCATATATATATAAAGTACTAATATAATTAATTATTAACAGATGAAATAAGTATACAAAAAGGGTATATGAGTAACTAACATATTATTTGCCAAAGGTATACTTTAAGATCGTGAGTGTTTATACGTACAGATAAACTGGACTGAATTTTCTCTTGTAATTCCTGTTGCATTTTATATTTTATTTCACATATACACGTCACGTGCGTAAAAATAGACCATTAAATTTTATATAAATGATGTGTATATGTATGTGAAATTTCAATGAATGTCGATATCAATATAATCATATTACAAAATTTATATAATTTTTGTTTCATAATGTGTACATGACATTGAAAGGGAAGTCTATTAAATTAATTAGAGTAACATCATTGACCATTAACTCAATCATGCAATTTTGAGTATTCACTTAACATTAGTTTATTTATTTATAATATATAGTTTCAATCAATACTCAATCATATACCCATAATCGACTTATAACATATACACATATGATCATAAGTGCACGTGTAAAGAGATGAGTCGTCAACTAATTAAGCATGGTGGGATTATGCTGTACTAAATCAATTGTTGAAAATTTATGGGAAAAGTATTATTTTAGTTCGCTAAATATGCTTAATTTTAATTTTAGTTCGATAACTATGTCCATTTTTGTTTAGCTCCAGTAATTTAAGAAATTGCTTACTTTTAGTCCTCTGGCAGATTTTCGGACAATTTTACCCCTATGCAACTTTTGAAAGGCAGTTTTAGTCCATATGTACTCATAGGGGTAAAATTGTCCGAAAATCTGTCGGAGGACTAAAAGTAAGGAATTTCGTAAGTTACTGGACCTAAACAAAAAAGGACATAGTTATCGGACTAAAATTAAAATTAAACATACTTAGCGGACTAAAATAATATCTTTTTCGAAATTTATTAAAAGTTCTGAACACGAGTCTCATTAAATGGAGAAGTTTTAGAGGGATACTATCGCTAGTTTTCATTATTTGATGATATTGTACCAAAGTGAACCCAAAATTCGATATGCTGAAATAGTGTATCGAATACCGAATTGGAATGCTTGGATCGATTTTATTGAATAAATTGATTTTTTTTAAAAAAATATATCCTATTTTTATTGTATTTATATTTATTATTTATGAAAATACATATAAATATGTAGAAATATAGATTTATTCCAAAAAAATAAATATGTAATATTTGTTATACTTATATCATAATGTATATATATAATATATTTACATGTATATTATATAATATGAATAATATACTAAAATTTTTTAATTCAGTTTGATTAATCGGTATTCAAAATCAAAATCAAATAATTTTTTTTTTATTTTGATTCGATTGGATCAAATAAATCAATTATACCCAACTCTACGGACCAATATGTGACAGACGCACGTTCTTTTTGAAATAAAAATTATATATATAAAATCTTTTTATCAATCAATATAATCATGAGTCTATAAAATCATGAATCTATAAAAATTTAAAATTCTAATTAATTGAAAGACAAATACATATCATGACATATGCTTAAATCCCAATAAACCAGCCTTAGACCTCAAGAATTGAGTATGAAATAATCAACCCTTATAATAAAACCATAATAATTGATGATTAAACTCATCTTTCTCATAATTAATTAACTAAAATCTCCTAAAAAACAACTACAAAAAGATGGGATTGGATTTTTCTCTTTCAATGTTTACTGTAATTTTTATTATATTAGTCATCAAGATAAATTTTTTAAATTAAATAAAATACATAATAATATTATAATACACGTTAGATATATATTAAATAAAATATAATTTAAAATAGAAAAATTCGATTCCCCAAATACAACGATTTGGCGCCACAAGTGAACTAACAGAAAAAAAGCAAAAGAAAAATCCCATATTTCCAATTAAAGCCAAATTCGGTGCTTCTAGTCATAGTCGCATTTTCATTTCCTTTCATGCGAAGAGAAAAATGAAAAAGCGCGCTTTTGATTTTGTAGTAAAACAGCAAACTACTTTCCATCTCCTCTTTTTGTCAAAATCATACTCGGGGCTCTGAACACTGTCGTTGTAGGGACAAATTAAATGTCGAGCAGCTTCAGGCCACGTGTCTTCTTCTTGATCGCCTTGTCTGGAGAACCTGCTTGATGTTTAAAGACGAGCTCACTATATAAGGCCACAGGTGGTCTCTTCTGCAAACTCATACATACCGCTCATCGCTTGGTTTCTCGCTTTCTTTCTCTGTCACGTGAAGTTGCGTTCCTTTCCGGATTGCACTTCTGTTGAGCTTCGAATCACCGCATTTCTCCCCCCACCCATCTCTCTCTCTCTCTCTCTCTATATATATAAAAATATATACTTATACATATACATACATAAGCAGCTCTCCGTTTCAGAGGATTGAGCTTCTTGAAGCTACTTGCGGGGGATACTAAGGTAAACTCCTGGTGTTTTTGAGGGGTTATTTTATTCTGTATGAATAATTGTGTGAAGGATGTTGTGGAATTATTGTGTAAACGGAGGTTTGAAGTTTGCATGCAGAGGAATGTCCAAATTCGGAGGGATAGTGCTCGGAGTTTTGGTTGATTTTTTTTATTTTGACATGTTCTTTGATTCCAAAAGGTGGTTTTGTGATTTTTGTTTTTTGTGAATTACGGTGAATTTTTAGCTTTCTTGACAATTTTCATCGGAATTTTGGTGGAAATAGTTCTTAGAAAATGGTTGTACGTCGAGCAATTGTTTTATCAACGTACGGGTGTTTCATCCCGCGTTTGCATTTGCGGAAGAATATGGTTGTACGTCAAGCTTGTGTTGTACCTTCGAATCCGTCGAAGAACTCGAAGCTCCCTGGAGGTGATTATCCGGAGTTGCATTCGTGAAAACTTCCTATTGGAGATTTTCATTTTTACCTATTTTTCTTTTAGTTGGAAACTAAAAGTTACGGTGAATTACGGTGGTCGTGCTGTCACTCTCTGTTTTCATACCTTCGAGTTTAACTTCTGAAGCCACGCTGATTTTCCTGCAGAAAAAGGTGAAGCCTTCTAGGCGGTACCCGACGCTGAAGTTATATATATATATATATATATATATATATATCCTCAAGATTTCCTAAATTAGAATAACCTCCCAGTAAATATATATATATTAATTTGAATCCTGCTCTTCTCGACCTTTCTTGCGATGGTCGAGTAGGATCTTCATAGGTTTGAAGTGCTCTTAGATAAGTATGCCTTTTGAGTTTTCTTCTTCAATAAAAGAGTTTCTGCTATCATCCTAACTTTGTTTAGATGTCTTCTCAGTGTATTCACTTCTGATTCTTTTCATTCAGTTCTCAGCTTTTCTTTTGTTTTCCAAACAACTATTTTTCCCGGCTTGCTGATTCTGTTCTGAGCTTTGTCATTCATCCGCCGTGATGGTTCATTTTCTGTTGCACTGTTTTTGTTTTTTCTTTTAAAAATTTATTTCCTTTATGTTTGTCTCCCTAGAGAAAAAAGTGTAGTAAAAAGAGGATTGGGACAGTGAAAAGACAAAGAGTGATGAAACTGTCTGAAAAAATGGATCTATAGTAAATCTTGGGATCTTGGTGAAGTGGTCCAAAGTTGCTCTCTTTTCCAAAATTTAAACCTGTGTTCTTGATTTTGATTCAAAGTTTTTCTGCAGCATGGTAAATGCTACTTTCCCTGGCTTTGGAGTTCTTACTTTATTTCATCCTATGTATTATTATCTGTAGTTCCCATATGTGTAAATATGTATATTCTAATAAGTATGGTGGTGGATAAGGATAATCAACTCATACCCCTTCTTGTTGTCACATAATAAATTGGTGGTGGATAGGTTATTTTTTGATTCTGAATATTGTCTAAACAGTTTTCATAAATGATTTTGCTTTCTTGCCAACACAACTCTATGGGTTTATCTATCCTTGATTATGATAAGGACCAGATTCAATCACTCAATCTGTTGAAGAAATCTAATAGATTGAATTGTGACTCGGGTTTATATAATTTTGTTGCTTCGATTATCTTCATGAACTCTTGAACTTCTTTCATGTAATTCGCGGGACACTGATAAGTATGCTTATTAAGTCTCTGGTTATGCAGTAAAATCTCCAAGAGTCCTAGCACGTGCAAAGATGACGGTGACTCCAAAGATCTCTGTCAATGACGGGAACCTTGTGGTTCATGGAAAAACTATACTCTCAGGCGTGCACGATAACATTGTGCTTACCCCGGGATCAGGTGTGGGCCTTGTTGCGGGTGCATTCATTGGAGCCACAGCTTCACATAGCAAAAGTCTGCATGTTTTCCCAGTTGGTGTCTTAGAGTGAGCACTAGACTATTAATTCTCAAATTCTCATCTGTTTCTGAGCTTTGTTCCTTAACTCTTATATTCATCCTCTTACAACTATTGAGATATTGTTTGAGTTATAATTTGAACATTGTTTGATTTTTTTTGTTTTTCTGTGGTAAGGGGTGTCCGTTTCATGTGCTTATTCCGCTTCAAACTCTGGTGGATGACTCAAAGAATGGGAACCTGCGGAAGGGACATTCCTTTGGAGACCCAGTTCATGCTCGTGGAGAGTAAAGACTCAAGTGAAAGTGAGCATGAAGATAGCCCGACTATCTATACTGTTTTCCTGCCTCTCCTTGAAGGACAGTTCCGTGCTGTTCTTCAGGGAAACGAGAAGAATGAGCTCGAGATATGCCTTGAGAGCGGTGAGCATTTCTCATCCATGGAAAGAAGGTCATAGTGGAAAAAAATTGCAGAAGAGTTAGAAATAGATGAAATGACTTGTGCACTTTTTTGGTGGTGTAATTTGGTTACAGGAGATAATGCTGTTGAGACCAATCAAGGGCTTTACCTTGTTTACATGCATGCTGGGACCAATCCTTTTGAAGTGATCAACCAGGCTGTGAAGTAAGTATTGCTTTTGTTGTAGGATTTATGCACTCTCTGATTCTTCTTTTGATGTACAACAATCATTTCTGTGTGAAACAGAGCTGTTGAAAAACACTTGCAAACATTTCAACACCGAGAGAAGAAGAAGGTGAGAACGTGTTGCTGTGAGAACTTTTAGAATTGACTGTGTATTGGGACCGAAGCAAGTTGACTCATGCTAATATTTATGTACTTTTAACTGTGTAGCTGCCCTCATTCATTGATTGGTTTGGCTGGTGCACATGGGATGCTTTTTACACAGACGTTACAGCTGAGGGTGTTGAAGAAGGACTTAAGAGGTATATTTGGTAGTTTTTTGATATCAAGGTCTAAATTTGGAATTAAGTTGCTAAACCATTTCTTCTTGCAGCTTGTCCGAAGGAGGTACACCTCCACGTTTTCTGATCATCGATGATGGCTGGCAACAAATTGGGAGTGAGGTCAAGGAAGACCCAAATTGTGTTGTACAAGAAGGAGCTCAGTAAGACAACTAATCTTGCATCTTGTTTCAATATAATTGACCTAGTAAAGAACCTACTGATTGTTTGGCAGTTAAAATGATGGAAATAAGATTTCGAATGGATTACTTGCTTCCAGATTCTTTTGTACCTAAGAAGATGAATAAAGTGATTCAGATAGTTTGTCTTAGTAGAGCTACGCTAGTTAATAGCTTGTTTTGTTTATAGAATCTGGTTCTTACAAGTAGCATTAAGCTTTCAGTACAATGTTCCACATATTTCATCTAGCTGTTAAAATCTCAAGTTAACGCTCCTATTTGCGCAGGTTTGCGAACAGGCTTACAGGAATAAAAGAGAACGAAAAGTTTCAAAAGAATGGAAAAGATGACAAACACGAATCAGGTCTGAAGCTTGTTGTGAAAAAAGCCAAGCAGCAGCACAATGTCAAGTAAGATTGAACTTGGTCCTTCTGCTCACCAATTGCTGTTTTTGCTTGTGTGTTGTTTATTCGAAACTTTATCTATAACGTTCCTGCTAAAGAGTGGTTTTCAATTGGTATATGAGTTGTAATGGCACGAGTATTGTTTGTTATTATATATATCTAGGTACGTCTATGTGTGGCACGCTCTAGCTGGCTATTGGGGGGGAGTGCATCCATCTGGTCCTGGTATGGAACATTACGAGACTGCCTTGGCGTACCCTGTTCAGTCTCCTGGTGTTCTGGGCAACCAACCAGACATTGTTATGGATAGCCTTGCTGTTCATGGCTTGGGCCTTGTTAACCCTAAGAAGGTCTTCAATTTCTACAACGAGCTTCATGCCTATTTGGCTTCATGCGGAGTAGATGGAGTCAAGGTTGACGTGCAGAACATAATCGAGACTCTTGGTGCTGGCCATGGTGGTAGAGTTTCCCTCACTCGTAGCTATCACCAAGCCCTTGAAGCTTCCATCAGTAGGAACTTCCCCGATAATGGCTGCATTGCTTGCATGTGTCACAATACTGATGGGATCTATAGTGCTAAGCAGACTGCTGTGGTTAGAGCTTCTGATGATTTTTATCCACGCGATCCCGCTTCCCATACCATCCACATTTCATCTGTGGCGTACAATACAGTATTCTTGGGAGAATTTATGCAGCCTGATTGGGACATGTTCCATGTGAGTGCTTATATATTTAATTCACTAACAGTAAAATTTTCGTTTTATACAAATTACTGGTTTGACTCTTGCATTATTCTATATAGAGCCTGCACCCAGCTGCTGAATATCATGCTGCAGCTCGCTCTGTCGGCGGGTGTGCAATTTATGTCAGGTAATTTCAGTCAAATTTAAGGTTTTTTCTATTATGCCTGTTTAAGTTTGATCTCACGAAATTTTTCTTGCTGACTGTTCAGTGACAAACCTGGTAACCATAACTTTGAGCTTTTGAAGAAGTTGGTCCTTCCTGATGGATCCATTCTTAGAGCACAATTGCCCGGACGACCTACAGTGGACTGTCTCTTTGTTGATCCAGCTAGAGATGGGATAAGGTTTGTCTCGTCGTCTTGACCTCTAACACCTTTTTGTCTTGAGTCATTGGTCATAGAATTAAATTTCCAATGTCTGTTCTACAGCTTGCTTAAAATCTGGAATGTGAACAAGTGTTCTGGCGTGGTCGGTGTGTTCAACTGCCAGGGTGCAGGGTGGTGCAAGGTGGCTAAGAAGACCCGCATTCATGATGCCTCCCCTGGCACTCTTACTGGCTCTGTCCAAGCCACAGATGTGGATACTATAGCTCAAATTGCTGGACCAAATTGGACTGGCGATACTATAGTCTATGCTCATAGGTCAAGGGAGGTTGTTAGGCTACCAAAAGGGGTCTCATTGCCAGTGACATTGAAGGTTCTTGAATATGAACTCTTCCACTTTTGCCCAGTGAAGGTGAGCTGTTTATGAGTAATCATACATACTTTTAGCATAAAATTACATTGACTTGTACTATAAGTGATTGACTGACTTTCTTCTACAAACACAGAATGTTACAGAAACCATCTCCTTCGCATCCATTGGCTTGCTTGACATGTTCAACTCTACCGGTGCTGTGGAGCAGTTGGAAATCCAGAAAAACCTAGAGTGTCTGGATAACAACAGTGGTTCTGAGGCTTTAAGTGGAGATAGATTGCCCGTGGCAACAATCACCCTCAAGGTTAGAGGATGTGGGAGGTTTGGGGTTTACTGTTCTCAACGGCCACTGAAGTTGACCGTGGACAATACCGAAACTGATTTTAACTATGACGATGCCACTGGATTGGTAACTCTGATGATCCCAGTACCAGTCGAGGAAATGTATAAATGGTCTGTTGAAATCCAGGTTTAAGTAGGTGGTATTTTAGATGGAAATCCTATCAAAGTTGAGATCCTCGTTTGAGATGTCTCCATGCTTTGAAAAGATTGCAAGTGCTTTTGCTCCTGCTCCGCTAATTAGTTTAGGAAAAGTTCTTGAGTGACAGAGGGAATAGAGGGTGAGGATTTTAGGGAGACATCTACTTGGAAAAAATAAATACTGTAAAACATTTTCTCTAATATAATTATCTTTGTTATCATCTCAAACAATTTCTTTGCTTCTCCTTTCTTTCCCAACTCTCAAAAGGGAAATTCTGGTGTAGACCCAATTCCAATTACATGGTGACTGCATCGTACTTATATGCAATTCTTGTTGTTTTTAAATGGTTTCATTTGAAAAGGGGAAAAAAACTTTGTCAAGAACTATATAGGAGAACTGAACATGGAGATGAATTCTTGTGAGTTAAAATTAGCAGACAATTAAAGAATGAAATCAACATTCGTATATCCTTTCTTTTTATTAAAAGAAATTATAAAAAAAAAACACCGACACTCTTGCAAGCTTGGGCAATCTTTCAAACCAAATAGTACCTGATCAATAGGCTAATAAATTCAAAACTATCACCCACTTATAAGAGTGTATCATGTCTCAGTGTGTCGGAGGTAGAGCACATATTGACGGATGCGATTATATTTGTCGTAAACATGTAGAGATAAATCAAGAGGAATATAATGCAGAAGAGAGTAGAATTCTTATTAATTGCTCGGTCCGGATTTACACTATTCCACCAAATATAAAGCTACCATCACTTCACTCCACAATGAAAGCAAAACGTGAATGAGAAATACTAAAACAATGTAACAACTTCGATGGGTATTCATAAAAGAATCGGTGTATGACTTTTTGGTCACATATTCTAACAGTTCACACTTCTTCTCCTTTCCATTATCGCCCCGATTTTATTTTCATCAAATTCCAAATATGTCCCTTGCCAAATGCTTGGGTCGTGATAGAGTGGTTGAAAGGGGGAGCAAAAATGGACGAATTCACACTTGTGACGACATGGAAATGCGCAATTCACTTGGCAATCAAGATTCTCCGGGTTGTCCAGCCACTAAAATTCACCAAAAGTCCCGGGAAAAGCAGACTCCATCTCAAACTTGTGGAATCAAAACCGGTCCCTAACAATGATTTCTCTATTATACAATTTACTTATAGTCTTTGTCACTTCATGACAGTCTACACAGACTTTAAGGTTTTTTACTACTCTAATTGTTACAGGCGGTTTAGTCTTCGAAAGACCATAAGCAATAGCCAATCTTTCACTATATTCCCAAAGAGCATCTTGTTTTTCTCCATCACCCACATTCAGCAATACAGATGCGATCCAAGGTTCTTGTCCGATGCCTTGAACTCTCTCTGAAACTTCCCATAAAACCTTTCTTATGTCGTTTGCTTTGGGGTGAGACCATTACAAACTCATGCACATGACCGTTGATTTCAATGGAGTTGTGGCTTGGTACATCTTTGATACCCCTCTCCTTCATTGCCTCCTAACACGGCTCATTTTCACCCAATCCAATCCTGATGCATACAAGCTTGAGAATAGTATGTAATTCTCTGCATTGAGTAGCTCTAACTAAAGAAGCTGCTCTGCTACAATTTCACCTTTCTCTAACATCTTGTTCTTCTTGCAACTCACAAGCAAGGTACGCCATATTGTAGGACTTGGGGTAGTTGGCATGTTCTTAACAAATTCATAAGCCTCTTCAGTTTGATTTGCGCGACAAAGTAGATCGACCATGCAACCATAATGCTCCATAGAAGGTTCAATCCTAGATTTAGGCATGCTGGACCAATTCTTTTTCCCCTTAGCAACTAGGCCACCATGAGCACATGCTGATAACACGCTGATAAGTGTCACATGGTTAGGTTCAACCTGAAATGAAATTCATAAGATGTATTACAAGGTATTCAGAGGAGAGAGTTGGAGTGTGGATGTAGCACCCCCTTCGCTACAAGGGCTATATCTACCCTAAACGTTATACTTATAGTAATCCCTGTGTTTATAAATGTAAATGCACATAATAATTTGATCCATATGAATATGTAACCCCAACGTCATAACAAGCGTAATCAACCTACAATATCATATATGCACATCAAATACCACAAGTAATCAATCATCAGTAATCTTCATGCTTACTTTCTCTCTATACAACAAAATGTGTTTTGTACTCTAACTGACAAAGAGAAGAAAACAGCATACTGGCTCAACCTGCCTGAGTATAGCGCGTAGAACTATTCTTCAACAGTCAGACACCTCAAAGTTTACTCCTGAAAGAAAATGTTAGCAGAGAGATGAGCCTGCCACTCAGTAAGTAAATAACCAGCCCTATCTATATATGTATATCAAACACAGTCCAAACAGGATAAGTAGGCAACATGCATGGATTACAGTCAATTTAATTCCAACATAATCAATTGTAGTATACCACATAGCTATCTCACAATAAAATAATCAATTAAACTTCCTTTTTCCTAGTTTGCTTACCAGAAGGTGATATCGTGTTTTTCCCGTCAACTCAATCTCACCGTTATATAAATTTAAGTGAATTCCCTCGACAACCGGCTCATCAATCTCGTTTCGCATCATAGCTCTTTCATATCGCAGCATCGCTCTTTTCATAACATATTTTTTTTTTCATATCGTAGCATCGCTCTTTTTATATCATATTTCTTTCATATCGCAGCATCGCTCTTTTCATATCATTTCGCCTTATAGGCTTTTCAACACATCAAGGGGTGTTCACACCACAATTACATTCAATTTCCATGACTCCCTCATTTCCACATATCACCATTCTTGTAAGCAACTAGTAACGTAAAATAATATATCAACATATTCTCATTTTCAGACATCCACAACACATCAAACAACAAACATAATATTTCAACGTATTTTCTCATTCCACGTACACAATATCATCAATCAAATCAAATCATTCACCACTCATATATTTTCAGATAAATCAATGTCAGCATGAACCACAAATTCATATAATAGTAATACCACAAATAAAGAGAACATATATAGATAGTACTAATTATTTACTTACCTCGACCTTACAACACCTTTATCTATCCAATAGGTAGTGGTTCGGTCTTTTCACTTTACCCCCGTATCCTATAATGAGTTATACCACACACAATTAATATATCAAGAATATCGTAATTTATTTTAAATATAATATTAAATATCATTTTGTACAATTTCTAATAATTCTTTAATATTCTATTTCTATCGAAATACAAATCTTCGTTTTTCCTCTTTATTAACATACCATTTATTAAATATAATTTTCAGAATATTTCTATGAATTTTCTATCAATTTCTCGCTATTATACTCTTTAATTGAACAATAATACATATAATCGCGTATTTGGTTAACAATTCTGATGAAATTATATAAATTAGCTATAATAATATTCAAATCTAATAAATTTAATAATCTAATTGACCAATGATATCATTTTTATATCCAATTCGATATTTAATTCGACACTATTTTAAATAGTCAAACTCGTAAAATATTCCGATTAAATAGTACATCGCTCAATATAAACAACATTTAATAAACGAACTAAATAATAATATAATTATATAAATTAATAAAAATTAAAATAAGAACTTTACCTTCTGCAGCGAACTATCGAACAGATATGGAAATTGCACAATTTGATAAATATCAAATTGTGAGTAATTGAACTCACATGTGTATATATATATATATATATATATATAGGGGTTCGGGCGGTGGGTGGTGGCCCACCCCCAAATCCTTTCCTCCCCTTAATTCATTCATATATATATATGTACACATGTTATTACATATATATATTATTTAGTAATATATATTATATATATAATAATATTATTATTATTTTATTTATTTAATTAAATTTTTCTCAAAATATCAATTACGTCCTTCCTAATTTCTTAATTAATATAATCTGCTCTCAAATATTATAACGAGACTCCAATTTAACCCGTTCAAGTTTTATTATATTCTAATTATGGCCCATAATTTATGTACTAATTAACTAAGTTTCATAAAAATTTATCAATTAATCCCCCAATTATATATTATAATCTTTGGGGCGTTACAGTGGAAAAGAACCGCAAGCATTAAGGATGAATTGGGAAAATGCAGGTCGTCACACTGATTCACTCAGAAACCAGAACTGCTAGTTTCATTACCTTAGCTTCTTCCATATTTGCAAAAGTCTCCAATGCCTCTTTCGTGAGGCCGTGGATAGCAAATCCTATGATCATGGAGCTCCAAGCTTTGGCATCCTTAACTGGCATGGCCTCAAAAACTTCCTTCGCTCAACGCACCCACACTTAGCATACATATTTACAAGCGCCGTATTCACCTGAAGATCATATTTTATCCCTCTCTTATTAATGTATTTTTGCAGCCACTTCCCTAAATCTAACGCCGCAGTCATAGCACACGCAGAAATCACACTCATCATTGTCACCTCATCCGGGTTTACCCCACCTTTTTGCATCTCCCTAAACAACCCAAAAGCCTCATTCACCATCCAACTTTCGGATACCCCCAATCATCGCACTCCACGCCACCACATTCTTCTCAGTCATTTCATCAAACACCTTCCTCCCCAATTCGTATAAAAATTGAGCAACGAGGCCCGAACAAACAAATTATCACCCAACCCAGATCCAATCACGTGCTTATGAACTTGTTTCCCATCTTCAAACGCTGGCAATAACGAACAACACTTCAGCATAAAAGCCAACGTAAAGGTGTTTGATATCGAAAACTTCTTCTGGACCAACCTCCTAAACAAGAAAATGGGTTCTGGAGATGGGTTTTGCAACAAAACCCCCCTCATCACCGTATTGTAGGAGAATATACTTGGATACGGAATTTGAGAAAGCACCGCCTTCGCGTACTGAATATTGCGGTAGGCAGCGAAGCAGAGAAATTTGGAAAGTGCAAACAAAAGCATCGACGGAGGGAGGGGCGGGTGGGAGTGGATTTGATTGAGGACTCTCATGTTGGGACATTTTCTGATTAGTGACGCAAATCTTTCTTCTTCTTCTTCTGCCAGCTCTCCTGTCGTTGCTTCTTCAAAATTTTTGCTATTTTTCTTCATCGTAGAAATCGAAAGACAGAAGAATCTGTCAATGATTGGGCATTAAAGAAAGTCTCGGGTTGCATAGTTACCAAGGCTCTAAAGCTCATGGGCCAATTTCACTACTTTCACTATATCAGCCCAGCCTACCATAAAATTTGGGCTTAGCCTAATAGGTTTCCAAATCTTGTTATTCCTATGAGCTTATGATGGGTGTCGAAACCACAAAAAATAATTCATACAACACTTGCAAAAGTGGGAGTAGGATCGATTCCACAGAGACGGATTTAAGTCGATTTCTTTAAAAGAAAAAGAAAATAGTTGGAGGGGATATTTAATAGTAGAGAGAAATAATTAAAAACTAAAATGAACTAGAAAGCAATTAAAATTACCAGGCGAAGATATAAGAGGGGACTTTTCAGTTAAGGTTAGGATCATGCTTGATTCTATGAGTTGATCATTGATGTAAATATAACACTTGTATAAACAAATAAATCAGTTATGGTCATTGGTACGACCTAACGATCTCACCTTTCCTTATCTTTTCGTAAGCCAAGGTACGACCGTTGACTAGATCCCTAATTAACAGACAATCCTAGGAACGTCCACAAGATTTAATCTATTAACAGCATTAAGAATTACAAAGGCCTGATTCTAATTAACAAATTCCTACAAGGATAATTCATTTAAATTAGATGCATTCCACATAACATAACTAACTACTTTGACATAATTAATTATACTATGTTGCTACTAAGCATTGAACTAAACAAACAATTACACTGATTTGTAAAGTTCAATTAGCTAAAGGAAACTTTCTTGATAATGAACAATTAGCCACATTATTCATAAAATCATATGTTTGTAATAAAGACACAGAGAATAACATGAATACTTATTTAACAAGTGTACAAAGAGCAAATCAGATCTCACAACAAGTTACGAATCAAGCAATCATCATTATAACTTTAACCAGAAAATAATGAATTTAGTCGGACATGTTAATGGAAGAACACACTAAAAAGTGAAATTCCATTAACCCCGGCAACAAATTAAAACTAAAAGAGAGAGTATGAAAGTGAAGTAATCTATTGAATTCAAAGTAGGAAAAAGTATTATTTTAGTCCGTTAAGTATGCCTAGTTTTAATTTTAGTCCGATAACTATGTCAATTTTTATTTAGGTCCAGTAACTTACGAAATTACTTACTTTTTATCCTCTGACAGATTTTCGGACAATTTTACCCCTATGAGTGCATATGGACTAAAACTACCTTTCAAAAGTTGCATAGGGGTAAAATTATCCGAAAATCTGTCAGAGGATAAAAGGTAAGCAATTTCATAAGTTACTGGACCTAAACAAAAATGGACGTAGTTATCGGACTAAATTTATAATTAGGTATACTTAGCGAACTAAAATAATACTTTTCCTTTCAAAGTATTCTCTTCAATTCAAAAGTGTGTCCTACAAATGGAGAGACTCCCCCTATTTATAATAAAAGTCTCCTACGAATCTAGACATAGGGGGGAGATAAGTACATGATTGGTTCTAAAAATGTTAATAAATCATCAATCACGTATTTAAAGGAGTCATTTCCAAAATCCAGCAAATCATTCATTTTTTTCTCTTGCGAAAATCATGTCTTTTTCTTCTTCATCCGTGTTGACCAAATCACTAAGCCTGGACACGTTTAGTCAATCCCGCAAAACTGCCTTGAAATCTTCTTTTCCCTTTTTAATGTATTTAATATCTATTTTTGGCTCGATTTTTCCATCTTTATCCCAAATCATCCCTTGTAGCTTAATATGTAATAAATTCATAAGATTAGGAGTATTTTTGGCTCAAAAAGGAGGATTAAATCACTATAAAATCATGACAATTTGTATAGTTATCAGCTTCATAGTGGCAAAATTACATTTTTAATCTTATGGGATAGAGAGATCAATATTTTTAGCCTTCTATGTTATGGATTTTAAAATGGTAATAAACATTAAAAAAATTCAATACATTTAATCATCTGCTTTACCGAATTTTATGGGACTAAATGTGTCGATTCTTCCAATTTTGAGATCATTTTGAAAATTTCATAAAATATAGAACCAAAATTTTCACATTCTTCTAGTTTGAGACAATTCTAAAAATCCTGTAATGCATGACTCCTGTGTCCTATGAGATTAAAATTGTAATTTTGTAACTTCAGAGTCTTAGAAAGCATTTGCAATAGCTTCTAGTTTTGTGGTGGAATAAGGTATAAAAAAAATTGTAAGTTAAGTAGTATCGAAAATTTAGAGTATTTGAAACAAAAATTAATAAGTAAAAGAAAGAAAGTTAAAGTTGGAGTTTTTTGGAAAACTAGCTTATATTTATGATTTTATCAATTAGCTATAGAAGTTGGTAAGATCAATTTATAGTTTTTGATTTAAATTAATTTAAAAGCAAAATTTGTAAATTAAAAAAAAAATACTATTTTTATATTTTTTTCGATAAGTTTTTATTTTGAACAGTTGCAAACGTACCCCCATAGAGTCTGAAACGATCACCATCTTTAGTACTTGATTCTTCCACTCTAATATACATCTTACTTTGAAACTTTGCCCTATTACATCACACCATCATCCAACGTATTCGACATTCAATCCCATAAAAGTGTAATATTTTATGTTGACCTAGTTAAGACATGTACAAGTAGGGCAACGTATAACAAATGCCTTTTCCACAATTGTCCACTTCTCAATCACATGCACAAGATTTTTTGTGGGTAATTTGTATGATGTTTTACTCAATCCGTTACCCTAATTTTTTGTTATAAACAAATTGTTGCTAATGGCATTCTAGGGTTTTTTTTAGAAGGGGAATAAATCAGAAGTAAGCAATTCAAACACACTTAACACGATGACAAATGTCAAGCTAGAAACCTGTCTTCTTCAATTCAGCCAAAATACCCCTTTTACAATATTACTTTGAAGCCCTATTTATTATACTGCAGAATGCATTTAACATGGGTGGAAAAAAAGTCAATTTTACCCCTAATCAATTAATCGACTACATATAAACCATATTTTTTTTTCATGGTTAATTTAGTAAATATATACAATTGTATGCGGTCTTACTTCAATCTTCCTTGTGAAATGTCATTTTTATCCTCGAGTGGCTTTTCCTTCACTAGGTTTTGACATTAATTTTGTCGTGCACTTTTGATTGACTCGACGTAACCATGATCATATGTTTAACCTAATTTACATCGAGTCTTCTAATCAAGTGCGAAATGATTATTCATTGAACCAAATTCTATCAAACTCAAAGAGCATTACAAAGGGTCTTTGGCGGTTCCACGTGTTACGAAATTTGTGGATGGGGTTTATGATATCACGTACGGGACTCCTTTAAGTGTAGTTTCCTGCTACGAATACGTGATCATTAAGAATTTAAGTAGAAAAAATAACAAAATTTTGTTCTACTTAAAATTATCCATAGATATGTATATTTTACCTTAAATGTATGATGGTAATATCCTTTGACATAAGATACTAATAATCCAACAAGTGAATAGGAGGTAATGATGATACATGAAGAAATGTAAGAATTAGTGCAAATAGTCTTTGATCTTATCACTTTGAAGAGACAATTAAGATAAGCCCCTTCAGAAACTTTATCCAAATAATTAAATTTATTATGTACCATACCTTATGCTAATTAATAATCAATGAGAATACAAATAGAGTTGAGGCGAAATAATAAGAAATTTAATCCTAAAAAAATATTTAGAATATTGAAAATGAGCGATATTAATATTGCTTCGCCCTCAACAAGCGAATTATTATAAAGAGAGTTAGAAGACGATAAAATAGTAATTGTTTACTATAAATATAAACAAAAACGTATATAAGTATCCATATAAACGGACTCCTAAAAAAAGAAATAACGTTCTTACCTCATACATGGTATAATCAATAACCACATTAATTGTACTGCATGAAACAACATAGTACTTCTCAACAAGTTATGATGCAAGCATGAATATATGCTTAATTATTAGCAGGCACAGGAGTACTTGTCTAGAACATCTTCATTACAAGTATTGATGATTCTTGATCACAAGTACATTAGATACATGTCCTACATAAATACACACAAATGTAATTAATTAATCTACGGCATATATAAGGATGTCTTTTTGTGGTTCATATATTCAATAATTTTAGTAGCTCAAATAATCTTCAAAATTGTTGATTATGATCATGCCTATGTCACAATGACGGAGAACATCCTATCACATGCCAATATATATATATATATATATATATAGTTTATTATACTCAACAAAAGAATTAATAATACTTCTCACAATTACATTAATACATGAGAAATTAATTAAAGAATACAAATAATTATTTAAAGATTATTTATAACGTAACACGTTCAGACGTGACATAACTATCAAATATAAAAACGTATCTTTTTTTGTCACAACATATAACATTTCGACAATTATGTGATAATATGAGAATTCAAGAAAATAAAATAACTATATCTATAGACAAATATATGTATATATCAATATTATTAATATTACATGTTATTAGCAAACATACGATGTAATTTAAGGTTACAACAGTCAAGAAGTATCCACTTGTTTCAAAACATATAAATTACTTTAATAGTGTATATATATATATATAAACTGATTGTCGTCTGAGCAAGCATGTATTGATCGATACTTTGAAAAATAAATATCAATTTGTGTAACTACTTTTGCATTACTATAATAATACTACATTTATTTTTTATAAATCTCTTCTTCAAATAAAACTTTCATCAATAACAAATAGTTGGCACGTTTTTGTGCAAAAGCATGGAGCAAAAAGTCAGCAACTGCTTTAGATACCATTTCGTCTAAATCTTCCCCATACCTATTTCCATATTAAAAGAGTCGTAGAGAACATGACACCCCCCCCCCCACCCCCCACCCCCCAAGACAAGAACAAATACTATAAATATACGAGGTATAGGCATGGCTTTGTCATAACATCCATACTACAATCCCACAAAAGGGTTTTCTGAAATCTTGATTATACAATCATCATTGAATTCACTAGGAAAAAAGAGTAAGTTATGGGGCTTGAAAAGCACATTTCGACGTTCTTGATCGTTCTTCTGTCCTTAAATTCAATCTGCACAGTTAACAGCATGGATCATGCTGATGATCGTGACTTAGTCGAAGATCATGATCATCATTACTCCCAACAAGAGTATGGGACGTATGGTTTTGAAGCTTATCCGTCGTATTTTAGACCCTTTGAGGGCATTAAAAACTTGGACAATTCGGCGAGGACGATGATCTTCAGAAGACTTGCTGCTTCCATTAAGACAATTAATGTACTCAGCTTCGGAGCTAAAGGTGATGGCAGCACTGATGATACTAAGGTAATTAATACATAGTTGTTAATTTGCATCGTTGTCAGAACTCAGAACCCATGCATGTACTTTAAACTTAAAGATAAAATTATAATTCAAATTAGGCTCGGTCATACCTGAACTTACATTACGTGAAACTAAACTTCTGTGATTGGTTGATATGTAATTGATAGAGTACACAGTCAATCACATAGTAAATGCAGTCACAGTCACAATATGACTGGTTTTAAATTTGCAAAACCTAGTTCGGTTAATAATGTTTTGTCCCTACAATAGAATTTCTTTGTCAAGTTTATTAATTTTTGAGTAAATCAATATCATGCTTAAATTACGATTTATTTGACTAAATGAACATCAAAATCTGCAGGTGTGCATATATCTTTGAAAAAAATTAATATATATATATATAATATACATACATATATATTCTGTTAATTAATTAGTACTTATGTTGCTATTACATTTTGTGATGTAAAAATGGATTATCATTTTATTAGGCAATGGAAAAAGAAAAATTGTAATTTTCGTCTAATTATAACTTAGGGGTGGAATTTTGAAATTTTAGCATTTTTAATCCAATTTTTTGCCGAAAAAACGCATGTGCTGGAGAGCCCTTTTTCCCAAATATATAATCTTTTTTTCTTTTAAATTTGCACATACAAGCATGAGCCCTAGTTTCAGATTTTGAGCTATATATATATAGATCATATATGTATATGTTGTTGCAGGCATTTGAGAATGCTTGGGAAGAAGCATGTTCATCTTCGGAGAATGTCACTTTCATCGTACCTCAGAGCAGAAGTTACCTTCTGAAACCACTTAGGTTTTCTGGCCCTTGCAATTCCAACATCATTAAAATGGAGGTAATTAATTAATTGTTTATTGAAAATGAATTAATTAATTGATGAACAAACATGAAATTTATTTATTTAAAAAAAATATTTAATTACTGCAGATTGGCGGAACCCTCATAGCATCCGATGATCGTTCCGACTACAAGAAAGACAAGAGACACTGGCTTAGGTTCGACAGCGTGGAGAATCTGGTGGTGGAAGGCGGTGGAACCATCGACGGCAATGGGAATGTTTGGTGGCAGAACTCATGCAAAATAAACAAAAATAAGGTGATCAGAATCATAAACATTAATAATCCACACAAAAATTCATTTTAAATATTCTTGCATCTTTATATCTATATACTATAAATAATTTTGTAATTTTTCTTGCAGCCATGCAAGGATGCTCCCACGGTATGCCACTCATCGTCTCTTTATATTTATGTCTTGCAAGTATTAATTTGTGTTATATATCATCATAATTATTTGTAGCAATATTCTATCTATATATGTAAAATCACGTTTTTAGTCGAAAGATGATTCAACATATTTACTCTTCTATTGTACGAAATTTTAAAAAATACTAGCTAAACACATTTAGTTATTTTTTTTATGAATTTAGTTATTTTTGTGAAAATTAAATTTGTGAAAACTAGCTAAAACGCATTTAGTTATTTTTTTATGAAAATTTCAAAAATAGCCCAAAATTAAGAAAACTCGGCACATTTAGTGTTGTAGCTTTAGAAGATTTATGGGGCTAAATGCGCCGAGCTTTTTCAATTTTAGTTACACTTTGAAAATCCAGTAATGCATGTGACTAATTAAAATGTTGAACCCCTATCTAATGGAACCAAAGGTATAATTTTGATCATGTAATTATAGGGGATGTCAATTTTTGTCTTATTGGAAATCATTTATGCAATTAGGTCGCGTAACTAAATAAATGACTAATTTTATCATGAATAATTTACAAAATTTGTGGTGCAGGCTTTAACCTTCTACAAGTGCACAGACTTGGTAGTAAAGAACCTGAAGATCCAAAATGCACAGCAAATTCATGTCTCCTTTGAGAGGTGCAAAAGTGTTGAGGCATCCAAGCTTGTGGTGAATTCCCCTGAAAACAGCCCTAATACTGATGGAATCCATATCACTGCCACTCAGGACATCCATGTCTCTACCTGCACTATAGCCACTGGTAAGTTAAATTAGTAACTTCGTCTTAATTTGGAGAAGTAACACTTTTCGTCCTATAATTTAGAGTTTTTTAATTTTGGTCCAACTGGTTACGTGGTGCTTACTTTTGACCCCATATCTTTCAAAATATAGCTCTTTTGATCACATGACACTTACAAGCTCGGGCCTTGTTTTATATTAACAAGTTAATTAATTTCATGACTTTGTTTAGGTGATGACTGCATATCGATTGTAAGTGGATCGAAGAAGGTTCGAGCTTCAGATATCACCTGTGGACCTGGCCATGGCATCAGGTTCGTTGGATTCAAACTCATTAATTTAATATGAACAGATTGATGGGTTTATATATAGTTAATTGTAAAATAAAATAGAAAATTAATCCCGACTATTTTTGTTTTATTTCTTTTTCTTCTTGATTCTGCAGTATTGGAAGCTTGGGTTCGGGAAATTCAGAAGCTCATGTCTCGGATGTTGTGGTTAATAGAGCAAAGCTTTCTGGAACCACCAATGGAGTTAGGATCAAGACATGGCAGGTAAATTTTACAGGGTCATTTTTAATATTTTCCAAGATTTCGACTATCAAAAAACCACACCACTTTATTTAGAGGAGATTCGATTTCCATTGTAATTTTGATCCTTTAATTATAGAGAATTCGGTATTTTGGTCCTTTAAAAAATGAAATTTACAATCTAGTCCATTATTTTTATAAGTTTCGCAGAGTGAGAACAGATCTTGTCCGATATTTGAAATTTGGGTGCAAAACTATAATGTAAGTCACGTGTGTTCTCAAATTTAAGCCGCACTTGACTTGCACGTACCAATTTCCGGCCGATTTAGAACTTTTCAGCAAAATGTATCCTCAAAAAAATTGCAAGTTTCATTTCTTAAAAAACCAAAACGCAAATCACCCATCTTGGACTCTATATTTCAAGACTCACCTTGTTTAACTTATTATGTTAATCAAAGTATATTATATTTACAGGGTGGATCCGGAAGTGCAAACAACATCGGATTCAAGAACATAGAGATGGAAAACGTGAAAAACCCTATAATCATAGATCAAAACTACTGCGATCAGGATGAACCCTGCCAAGATCAGGTATAGTATAGAAAAATCAAAAGAACCCTTCAACTTCTTTACAATAGATTAATGCAAGATATCAAGTTCTTGTCTGAAAAAAAAACATACGAAAACAATTTGATGTTGTCATATATATATTTCATCAGAGTTCAGCTGTCCAAGTGAAGAATGTTGTGTACGAAAACATCCAGGGAACAAGTGCTTCTACTGTAGCTATCGATCTCGAGTGCAGTAAGAGCTATCCATGCCAGGGAATTGTGCTGGAAAATGTGAATCTTGAAGCTGCAAATGGTGGAAATTCCGAAGCTGTCTGCAAAAATGTTGATGTTCAGAACTCAGGAAATGTTTCACCTGTTTGCCCTAATTAATTGAATTTCCAAGAACACTAATACATATAGCGTGTGTCTGTGTGCGTGTGAATTTAGGGTTTGTGTACATGTAGGAAATATACATTTAGACAGAAAAGTTGAATAAGGAAGATTATGCCAAACAGTCCTCTATTAGATCTCATGAAGACCAGAGGTGTTTCTTACAGCAGCCAACCACCAACTGATACATAGTACTCTCGTGACGAGGTAAGATTTATGTAAAATATGAGCATGGAATCATTTACTTACAAGAATTTTAGGGCCAGTTTGTTTATGTGTTTTCAGTTTTTGAAATGATAATTGAAGTAAAAACATGTTTGTTTGATTGGATTCAGGTTTGATGCATGGGAAGTCAAGAAAGCATATATATGGAGGACTCAACTGGTTTTCATGGACTGTTTCTTGCTGGAAATTAGGGCATAATTGAGTTTATTGGTGTAAAGGGTTAATTAGAATTATATTGGATTCATTTTTAATTATTATTCAATAAAGAGTACGTATATTAATTGTCTCTTATTTGTTATTTATAAGTTACGAAAAAAGCAAGGGTAGTTCTTTTTAATGATGTTGACGTTTATTAGAAGTATATGTGTAATTTTTTCAAAAAAGATAGGAATTATTTGCATAAATGATGTTTATAGTTTTAATTGTTCTATGTATAATTATCTAAAAAGCAGTGGTGTTTTATGTAAACAGAATACAGATCAAGAGGTGCAAATGTAATTATCTCTTAAATGCGGACACACAAAGAGCAGTGACATATAACTAAAAAACAAATCATGGCTGACTTTTAATTGCAATTTGATCCCTTGCTCAAAGATATAACAGTATTAATTGATACATGAAATAACTTCACAAGGTTGGGCAATTGGGCATCGATTCGATTCTTCTTGGATTGATAGCAAAAAGGAAAAATAGCCACCGCCGGCCATCGTAGTACTGAAGTAGGTAAAAATCCGTCTCCATTGCCATTGGGAAGTCGAGTAATTTATTATTGCAAAACCAATAAAAGCACAAAACCAAAGCCCCCACCCCCACATGATTCCTTTTATTCCGAGTTCCCACCAGATGTCAACCTGGTTGGCGGGTCGGAGCCACTGAAATAACCCACCACCTCCCCAATTTTTGTTAAACTCATTTTGCAGTATCATGAATAATGTTTTAGCTATGTTCATACTCGACTTATTTACACCTCTATTTAAATGTACATATATATAATTGAGGATGATAAAATTATATTTTTAATCTCATAAGATAGGAATTGTTATACTTTTGGTCCGACATTTTCTAAAATTAATATTTTTTATCCCATAAAATTAAAAGTCTTTATGATATAGTCCAAAATCTAACAAATTTGATCTCATAGGACTACTTCTATAATGTTTTTTAACTCAAGCCCTTGAGGACTGAGGAGCCCTTTGTAGGGAAGTCAGAAAAGCATATATATATATACACATGAATATAAATATTGATCCGGCTCTAATTCAGTGATCCCGAGTCACGAATTTGTCGCAGATAGCTAACTCCTCTAAGATCAGATTTTAGGTTCCCTGAGAATAAGACAAGAACAGTGAGCTCGTCGGGCACGTCCCTGACAATGACCCTCCGACACTCAAGTTAGGTTGATCGAGATAAAAGTGTGCGATCACAAAGTTCGATCTCAATAAATGCAGAACAATTACCTTTAATGACAGCGTTTCGAGTCTATATATAGGGCGCAGCAGGGTAGCGTCGACCAACCACGTGGTCTCATCCTACTAGCCGGCGTCCATGATCGGACGGCTGCAATTGTCCGGGTCTTCAAAGACAGGCGGATCCGAGTCGGGTCCTTTCGACCCGACCGAAGAAGAAGACACGGATCCTTACTTAAATGACTAAAACGCCCTTAATGATGGGCATTTTTGGTATTTTCCTAGCACCTCTTCTTAATCCCACATCAAATATATATAATACACTCAATTGCTTTTCATGAAGTTATTCTAGCTAGGGCGGCTGCAGTAAATTATTGATACGATTATGTACATTAATTCTTATGTAACTCAATAACCAATGTGTCGTGTATCTCATAAATATATAAAATATTGTTGATGGGTGTTCCCATTCGGGGTTTTCTTCCATTAGCAAACTTTGTTACATCCTTCGAACTTATTCTCATAAAAACGACAGCATTCTAATAAAAAACGACAACAGTTTACATTCACTATATTCAAATAGTAATCAAAATGCTTGTCTAATTCATCTACATTAGGCAGCCAATAATTCGGTAATTGATGCATCGTCTGTGGCCCTCTGCAATTCCTTAAATGTGATTTATTTTTCTCAAAAGCAAGATCATGTAATGGCTTTTATGGCTGCATCGGTAGGCCGTTCGAATCGATTTACTTTCTTTTAAGAATACAACAGAATTATTCTTCACCAGAGACAGCTATTCCACTCAGAGTTGACAGTTGAATACAGCAGAAGACCCAAATGTAGCTACAATTTTGCATATATTTTGAGGTTCTGAGCAGCATCTCTGGCAGATTCCGGCACAGGCAAGTTACAAAGAACAGTGACTCTTGATGACGAAATCAGCATTTTGATCTCAGGCTTTGAGGGATCACATTTGGAGAGTTGCACCTCCCACAACTGCTCAGAAGTAGCATTTTAGCGAGATCAAGCAAATCACAACACCTGATTACGATAATAATACTTTGTTTTCCTTTTGGGGTTTTGTCTGTAGTGTTTGTGCCGGGTGAAATGATAACAGAGAATTAAAAGGTTTACCTGAATGGATTTGCCAATGTTGACCGGTGTAGCCTCAGCAACGATAAAGTCACCTTCCTGTGCACTTTTTAGATGATTGATGCTGAGATGTATACCGGCTACCCTGTGGAAACCTGAGGCGATGTGAGCTCCTATGCTTGCCAAAGCCTCGGCTATAAGTGCTGACACTCCTCCATGCAGCACTCCGAACGGCTGCCCATCCAGATCTCAAATGCTCAACTCAGCAGTCAATCAGTCGCACACAAACACACATTGACATGTATGTTTGTATATATATATGTGATTATAAAGGTCAGCTATGGAGATGGAATCAACATAAAACAAGTGAATGGTAGGAGTAACACCTGACAGCACTTTGAAGTGATAACAAGGTGGCCTGAAACTTTGTGGGCAGAAAGTTCATCAAGTTCAAAGCCAAGTGTGTGAAGGGGGGCATCCAAAATCTCAGTATTTGGTGGTGGTTGTGGTTGGTCCATCCTTCTGCTTTTTGGTTGATTCTTCTCAACTAAGTTGAAATCAGTTGTTTCCTTCAATCTTTTTGGTATGGTATTAATTGGTGACTAACCTTATCATAGAAAAATAGGTGAGCACAGCCATTTACATCAACAAGGTACGGTTAGAAGAGGGGGCGGGAAACCTTTACCTACAGGAAGTAAAAAATTCGCTATATTTAGTATATTAGATTAGATTACCTATTGACGACTTAGGCAATTTGGGGAGAATTCTATTAAGTTGTTCATATTAGGATGAGGGACCACATGTATAATGCATTAAACATCCAAAACATGCATTAGCACTAGAGCTGGTTGACCCTGAAAATCGCATTCATGGCACAATGAGTAATTGCTTGACTCTTCTAGAAAGTGAATTTCCATCTTGCATCTTCTCCAAGCAGGAGTTAATTTCAATAACTTATCAAAATTCATAAGTTAGTCTATTTCTATTTGTAGAAAAGTCATAGTTCTATGAAAACAAGAACTTATCAAAATTCATATCAAGTCAGTAAAATTCATGTCAACTTCTGAATCTTTCAAAATGTAAAACCAAACGAGTTTATACAAATAAGTACAATGATCACTTCTAAAGATTTAATCAGATAACGGGGTGCCTTCAAATAACATTTAATCGAGTATATAACCGAGTCTGCAAACTTGAAGCATATGCCCGAAAAATTTGAAGTGTTGTGAATCTTTCAACAGAAACAGAGAAATATCATCATATTTAATTTATTACCTAACGAAAACTCCAAGCAATTTCACCTCAATTCCTTAGCTATGTAAAACTTCCCTCCTTTCCCTGTGTAAAGGTATAAAATCAAAATGCTTATATTATATTATACTTCTACCAATCAAAGATCTGTCTTACACTGATAATCAAATACACAGAGCCAAAGAAAAACCATTTAACTCGAAACACGCAAAAACAAAGAACTCCACAAACCCAGAAGATTGCTATATCTGTGCTCACAGAGAAACCCACATAATCAAAGCTAAATCCCAAAACATGAAAAATCCCAAATGAGGGCAATTTGACCTAATAAATCAAAAGACATTGATCTAAAAGTAAACTATTAACATTGAACCAACCACTTCATAAATCCCGCAGACCACTACTCATAAACCAGCCTAAAGAACAACAGGACAACAATTAAAAGGGTACACAAATTGAAACCCGGATCATTACAGAGATTGAAAACAGGGCATAACAGAGTCAAATTATTGGCATGGTCTGTTCTTCGATTGACATCAAAAAAATGAAAGTACAGGCAGCATCAAGAAAACTCAGCCTTCCAGGTCGTACTGAAGCAGGTAGGTAAATCAATCAATCCGGTGGTGGTGGTGGTGGCGGCGGCGGTGGAGAGAGTAGAACGTGTAAGGGAAGCTGTACTGTCCAGTGGGAGGGACTCACTAGTTATATTTATTGAGCAAGTTAACTCACCCCTTGTCATGTACTATTAAGGGGATATGTCACATTGATTAACTATGTTGGATTAGAATTGTGACATTGTTCTTATTAGGTGGGTCGGCCATGACATTTGAAGTCAGAGTTTTGGTTGTTTGATTGTTACATATTCTAATCTTTTGTCAGGTTTGTATTTAAAATTTTGTACTATTGTTTGTTACCTATTTTCCTTTGAGGTTATGCATATGGGAATATCTGGTGGGAGTAAATATAAACTTTTGAAGATATCTATTATCTCTTATGATATTTATATATTATATTGATAAAATAGAATTTATTGTACGAATTGAAAAGAAATTACTTATAGAATGAGTTGTAAATAAGAAAATGACGAAATAGTGATAATTATATGTAGTGAGTAGATGTGCTACAGGGAGGATTTTCTATTTCAAAGGTCGTTAGAAAAACTGTTCCAAAGGCAGGTACAAATTTAAATTATACAAGTCGTTTAAAAAGTCATTATAAACAACAAACTATTTCAAAAATTCATGTTGGGAATTATAATATCTTAAAATTCGGGTCCCGACTCATACCAAATTTAAATATATACAAGTATGTATTTGTGAGTCATATCAGACGATATGATTTAAAATCACATGGCTTGACTCAAAAATATATCGTTTTGAATGATTACTCTTATGTTCCAAGTACGACATATCGACATCTAATATCCAATAAGGCTAAAACTAGGCCAAATGTATTCTTTAATAAGTGTGATCATATCTAACGATTTTATCTAAATTTTGTTGGCCCTATTAACCTACACAGTTCAATAATGTAGGATAATAGTTACATCAATGTAATACTAATATTTATTAATATACTAATTTATTCCATACTGCAAAAATGTATCAATGTCAACTATAATTTTATTTTTTTTATGTATTTCAATTATATTGTTCCACATAATTGATATATTTTTAGAACATTAAATTGTCCAACACGGGATTTTTTTTGTTACATTTTAATGAAAAATAATTAATTGTCAGATATAATGGCTTTTCGAACAAAAAGGAGCAAAGCGACATTGTTTTGTTATTTTAGATTACCTTTTGTTATTTTAAATTTAGTTTTTTCAAAAATCTAGTCACTTAATCTATTTGTAGGAGTTGTTCAAGAGGATGATGGAGGCACGCCAAAGACAGCAAAACGGTGATCAAGACCCTCCATTGTCTTCTCAGGACTCCGTGGCCCTGAATGAGTAATAGGTGTGGCTATTAGCAGCCGGCGTCTGAAAAAGGGGCCAAGTATTCGGTCTCAACTCCTAAGCCCACCACACGGTTGTTGGACCATCAAAGCCTAGCAGTTTCACTGCTCCATCATCCTTGCCACCACAATTGTCGCGTCCCGATCTTGATGATTGGGTATCGAGGCTCAAGGAGTGGATGCAATGGATGGATCCCACCTGACCTGATCCTCTAGTGCCCCAGCCTCTAGCTGATTCCCAGGTACGCGACGACAATTAACACGAGGCTGAAGAGGATGTTGATTTAAATTAGGATTTTTTTTAATTATAAAAATACAATGTAAAAACAATATTTTTATTTTTGTAATTAAATTATTTTTATTTTTTTGTTATATTATATGCTTTTTTATTTAATATTGCATATTTAAGAAATTAAAACTACCTACATATAACAAAAATTTCAATAATTTATTTTAAAAAGATAAATACAATTAAATATTAAAAAAATATTTTTTTGGTCATTGTATTTGTAATGACTTTTGGAATACGAATTACTGTCACATAATCTTGAAGCCATTACAACGATCTGCAAAAGATGGTTATCAATTTTGGAAAGGGCCGTCCCAAAAGCCGTTACTAAAGCAGTGTAAAAAAAGTAACAAAGACAGATACAAAACCAAAACCAACATACCATAAGGTGTTATAAAGATCGTTACAAAAATTATTAGAAAAAAAATACAAAACTTGATACAAAAACCGTTATAACATAATGCAAGACTGTTAAAAAGTGTAATCGAAAATCGAGCCAAAGTGCAAGTCAAACCATACCTATATGTGTTGCAAAGATCGTCCCAATAACAACTAAATCAAAATTAATTAAGTCATTCCAAAAGCAGATCCAAATTCATGCGTGGCCAGTAAAAAGACCGTTACAAACTGTAACAGTTTTCAAGCAAGCCATTGTAAATATTTGTAACGCAGAAAAAAAATCGCGGTAGGGATGTCCATTACAAAAGACGTTACAAATTTTTAAAAAAAGTTAGAAATTAATAATGTGGCAGTTACAAAAGTCGTTACTACAAAAAAAAATTTTTGTAGTGTATAATATATTATTAATAAAAATTCCTAAGCAATTTTTGCATGTATCCAACTTTATATACGAAATACAAAATATAAAAAATTAGTTGATAAAAAAAATAATAATTTAGATGAACTGATGAACATATTTTTTGTCTTATACAATTCATTTTAGATTGAAAACTATATTGAGGTATTTAATTTAAACTGATATTATTTATTAAAAAATAAAATATTAGTTGAATGTATTCTTTGTATAATATAATTTATTGTAAATCGTAAAATGATATTGCTTGATGAGAAAATTAATAATTTAGTTGAATGTATTCTTTGTCTTAAACAATTCATTTGAGATTAAAAACTACATGGAGGTATTTAAATCTAAACTGATATTATTTATTAAAAACTAAAATATTAGTTAAATGTATTCTTTGTATAATATAATTTATTGTAAGTCGTAAAAAGATATTATTTGATGAGAAAATTAATAATTTAGTTGAATCATGGAAGAATTTTAATTTCTTGCGTTTAACAAATGAAAGAAGGAGTACAAAAAAATATCGATAGTTTGCAATTACGTTATTTATTTTCTTTTTCAGTTGGTGGGGCGGGGTACATGGCAGGTCTCTTTCGGGTGGGTCTAGTAAGATCGTGACAAATGCTAATTAATTTTTAAATCTTCGTGATTCCGCTTTGTGCACATGGTACGAGACAATTTAGTTGAGTTAATAAAATTTTATATTGGAGTCATAATCAGCCATTAATACTTACGTGTGGAAGATAATCGTTATTTTAAAATATCAACAAGTACCATGATTTTTTATTTATACAACTTTATAATTTTAAGTTTTATTTGATTTATTTTTTTCACTTTATACTTACCGATATTTATGCTATTGATAATTTAAGCACAAATCACTCAAATATCTATATTATTACATCAAGATTTGTTGGTTTTTTCTAAAAAAAAAATAATTACATATATAATTACATCGATATCTCAATAAATTGAGTAATGCATAATTCTAATAATACATTAATATAATTAAATATAATAAATAAATTATAATAATTCACATAAAGTGAGACAAAAAAATGCTGATAGTATTTTCTTCATATTTATCTTGATTATTTTTATTTTTTTTTCACTTTTCACCCTTAATACTATTTTCTGGGACTAAAATATCAAAAAGAAAATCTATCGGAACTCAGCAAATGAATAGTTAACAAAATTACAATTGAGGACAAAAATATAGAATAATACCTTTTGTAGCATCAAAAATCCTAATTAATCTCTATAATTCCGCAAAAGATCTCCTATCATACTTTTTTATATTAAACAAATAAAAATTATAGAAATTCACATATAATTTGCGACGGAGCCGTTCCGAATGGAGCTTTGCAGCAACCCTCAGTATCTCATTTCTTGGCTTCTTCACTTGCTGCTAGCTTTGGTTGCTCCTCCTTGGGCGGCGGTGGAGGTGGTGGCGGAGGCGCCGTCGCTATGCCGGCGTCTATGCAGCTGCGGCACTTCCTCTCCACCCATCCCTCAATGTCATGTTCCCCTGAGCCGCCAAAATGCTGTCCGCCGCAGAGCCGAGCAATTATACCCGCAATAACTCCGAGGATTGTGATGGCCGCCAGCACCACTACGAGTTTCTCGATTGAGCGGTGAGTGGAGTGGCTGGGCTCCGCCGCCTCCACCACCACCAGCGGCGGCAGTTGACCTGACATTAATGCGAGAGTTAACTACGAATAACAACGTTTGATGAGGAGAGAGAAGAAACAACAAACTGTGCGTGTGTTTGAGGGAGAGACAGAGGGCATAAAAAGAGGTAGATATGATTAAAATCTCAATTATTACAGAGATATATTGTAAGAACAAAAAGAAACTTTTAAAAGCAATGCCGTTATGCCCACAATCGCTTTTGTTCTTAATTTGGATCTTCTTTATTTATAATAATAATAATAATAATTTGGATCTTAAAATTATAAATACTAACTTGTTTTTCTAACACTTCTAACCTTTTTTTCCTTTTTTACTTTTAACTTTTATTTCCGAACGCTCCAATTTTTATTATTATATAACATATAAATTTTTTGACAGATAACTACACAACACTCCACAGAGGTTTGGTATAATTACATGTAAATTTTATAAGACAGTTTCCACTCCACCGAGCGGGGTTGTGGCAGTCAATGCTCGTATTTCTATGCGGCGGAGTGCGTCCGGTCCTTTTTGACCAGTTGGCTATTTTGTCATGTTGCATGCAGTAAGTATTGTTTTGGGAACCACTTCATCTCTCCTCACCCCAATTAAATTTCACCTACTATATATGTATCATCACATTTCATTTCAATCAATGCTCTCCTCTCTGCACATTTTATTTAGGGTAAATTACACCACATTTTTTTTTTAATTTATTGTAATTATGAATACTTTATTATTATTTAAAATATTATAAATACCTCTATAATATTTGATGAAATTATATAATTCTTAAATTGAGGTATGAAATTATTAACTTTGCATTTACTATATTTTTTTATTTTTTAAAAAATTAAAAACTTATAAAAAAACTGAACGGGTGTATGATTTTTTTTTAAAAAAATTATCTACTTAGTTCATAAAAAAAATAAAAATTTTAAAAAATAATAAAATTATAAAATTTAATCCACAAGGGTATTTTAATCAATTAACCACAAAAAATGAATGAAAACCCAACGGATTGAGCTAATTACTAGACGAATATTAAAATTATGGGGTATTGGTAATTTTCAAATAATAAAAAGGTATTTACAATTATGCCAAACTTAAATGACTTACTATAATTTACACTTTTATTTATTATGTTCACTGCATTGCAGTGTGTGGGCCACTCACCACTCAACTTGTAATATAAAATAATTTATTAATTTTTTTGAAAAAAAAAATTATAGTAAGATGAACTGAAAGACTCAGCTTGTTTAAAGACAAACCACCTGCTTTGACACGTGGTTTTTATGTGCATATAATAAAATAAATTTTTATACTTTAAAATATATTATAAATAAATATAAAATATATAAATTAATACATTATTAACAAAAAGAAAAAAAATAATTTATCAATTAATGTAAATTTTGAAAAGTCGAATAAGTTACTTATTTTAATATAAAGGATATTTTTAACTTCATAAAATTTTTTCCAACAAAAAATTGGGAATTACGATGTGATTTCGACTTTTTAAAACTTATTTTTAATTTGAATTCTCATTGGTGGTTTTATAAATAAATTTTTTAAATTATCACTTTTAAAATGAAAATTAAATGTGCAGTTCTGGACGGTTTTAATACTTATGACAAAAATAAGATGTTGTGACTGGCAAAAATCGAAAAATAAAACTAGTGTTTGTATATAGCAAGAAAAAAAAAACAACATTATGCACCATAGACCACCAACACTCTCCACAACTCCATATTTCTTCTAGAGAATCTCCTAATTGTTCCAGAGCAACTAGAAAGAGATTCTTTAACCAGAAAGGATTTGGTGCAGATGTAGGATACCTATCCAAAAGTTTTCGCAACTCAATCATAGATGATGGAATCATCATAGATTTGACCTTTTCGAATTCTGTCTGTGCGAAGAGATAAGAGGAAAAGGGGGAGGAAATAAACAGGGAGAAGAATGAATGAAAATTTGAGACAATCATCAGATGGGCTTAAAACTTGAACGAGTTTAAAAAATTAAATATTTTTTTTTTTTTTGTATAAAGTTCAAATAAAATTTTTATAAAATTGGATTTTGTGATGTGGATCCTTGATAACATATGAATTCTTAATTATATAATTCGAATATGAAACTCTTACAAAAAATTAATTATTTTATCGAATTATTATGTATATATAATTTACAAAAATTAATTATATATTTAGTGATGCGGTTTAATTTTTGATGATTTTTTTAAGTTTTATAGTAAAATAAATTAATAGTGTAGTACGATTTTATTCTAAATTTAGAATTACAGTTTAAAAATAAATTATGAAAAATAATTCGATTCGATTTGACTGGCACGATTTTGGATTGTTTTAAAATTTTTTGATCACCCCTATATGATGGTTAATATGATATAATAGTAAACTTTTGGAGTGAAGTGCAATTTACACTTTTATTTCTTTATTCAGGAAGGAAAAGAAGGAGAAGAAAAACGGAGCAAGACTTTGAATAGAGGAACTCCCCAAGTTCCGATTACGCGCTGTTGTTTTCTCTGCTTCAGACGCGGAATTTCGGGCAGGGGAGAAATCTGACCTTAATTCCCCATACTCAGCCTCGATTCCAGGGAATACAATTCCTTCTCTGGAATTTCAGCATCATAACTCTGATTCCCGGGATTATTTGGTTCCTTTTTTAGGAAAAGAATGGGGACTCCGGCAATCCCAAATCTCGGGAAACACTGCAGCGTTGACGATTGCCGCCAGATTGATTTCTTGCCGTTCACCTGCGATTGCTGCCGCCAGGTATACCTGTAGTTTCATGTGTTTATGCAATTGATTGATTTGTGTGTTTTGTTTTCTTTTTTGGTTCTGCAATGATTTTGATTCTGCTTGAGGAGTTGGAATTTTATGGTTTTTCCTGTTGCGTGATCGAGAAGAAATATGTGGATGTTGTGCTTCAAAAGAGTGTCGCAGAATTCTTTTTGTGTAATAATTAAGAAGATTTGGATATGTTCTTCGATTAGAAGATGTTTTCCGAACTGAAATTTTGTGAGTGGGCATGAGTTGTATTAATGTTTTGATTTAGTTGAGACTTTATGAAATTTACAGCGATCATACTTCAAAAGAAGTGCAGCTGACTATGAACTGATGAGCAGAAAATTAGTTTTGTTGCATGCAACAGTTAGAGGAAATATATAGAGTCGTGGTTTCTAATCCTCCGCACATATAGGTCTCTGTTTCATATATGTTGTAAATAGGAAAGTGCCTTTTGTTTCTTTTGCTCTGTGACTCTGAATGTCACTGTTGTTCATTAATGTTTGTTTCTCATCGTCTTCCTAGCTATAATATCAATGCTCGTCTGAATTTTATTGGTTGGATGGTACTTGTTTGTTGAAGTCATTAGATGACTTGTATCAATCTATATTATCTATACTGATTTTTTCTATCATGCAACATGCTTCCAAAGCAAAGTTCATTGCTTTCTCTTGGTAATCTTTCCATATTTGTCAGTTACGCTTTTCGAAGTCTTGCTATGAGAAATTCGAAGACGATAAATTCTCGATTTACACTGAGCTGTGTGGAAGATTGGAAGACACCTGCAGTAATACTCGTCCATACATAATTTACTTCAATCAACCCACTTCATTTTTGTTATCTATTGATTGTTTGTCTGGCAAGGCTCGAAGTTAGTGCTGGTTGTATGTTTTATGATCTGTTCTTGGATTCTTTCTCCCCTGATTTTTGGTTATTGCCCTAGCCAATGATTTTAGTTGTGGTGTTATAGGTTAGGATGGTCTCTATTGTTAATTGTCCGATTTATTCTGCTCATTAATGCTGTACGATGCAAATACATTTAGAATGTTTCTTCATATGCTAATGTCTATTAGCAACCTCCTGCAGATATATTGTCTTGAGCATCGGAGCTACAGCAGACACCAATGTATAAAAGCCAAGGAATGTAATGTCACTGTTGTCATCTGCCCCCTCTGCGCTAAAGGAGTTCGCTTAATTCCTGAGGAAGATCCAAATATTACTTGGGAGTCACATGTAGACGTTGAGTGCGACCCATCAAATTATGACAAAGTGACAAAGAAAAGGACATGTCCTGTACCTGGATGCAGAGGGATTCTAACATTCTCAAACACGATTAAGTGTAGGGATTGCAGTGTCGATCATTGTTTGAAACATAGGTTTGGACCAGACCACAATTGTGCTGGACCTAAGAAATCTGAAGTAGCTTTTCAGTTTATGAGATTATTAAATAGAAGTAGAAAAGAGGAGCTAAACCAAGCTCCAGGTGCATCTTCATCAAGTTGGGCTACAAGTTTCTTCAAGGCAGCTTCATCCGTTCGAGCGACAGCTGAAGCTGGAATGGCTGGAATGGCTAGATTTACACCGTCATCTGTTCGAGCAACAGCTGAAGCTGGAATGGCTAGATTGAGCGTTGAACTCAATCAAGCATTAGGCAGGGATGGAGCGGTGCAGAGCAGCACTGTCAGCCATACTGAAAATGCAACTGGACAAATAGAAGTGTGTCCACAATGCAATTTGAGATTCTCTACCATTGGGGCGCTGGTGGATCATGTGGAAAAGGTCCATGACAGGAATGGGATTATGAACATGGCACTCGATGTCTGCCCCAAATGTAGTAAAGGATTCCGCGATCCTGTTACCCTCGTAGACCATGTTGAGAGGGAACATGAAGGTGTTTTAAAAGCCTAATCGGAAGTGTTGGTCAAAATTTGAAACTGTGAACAGAAAGCTACTTATTCTGTCTTTTGCATTATTTAGAATTCACATACATGTGAAGTGCTTATTGCGAGGCCAAATTAGGCCTTCCTTTTGACTAATATCAATTTATTATAAAAAAGTTTGAACTGCGCCAACAAAGGCTACACTC
Source organism: Sesamum indicum (assembly GCF_000512975.1). Classification (NCBI taxonomy): domain Eukaryota; kingdom Viridiplantae; phylum Streptophyta; class Magnoliopsida; order Lamiales; family Pedaliaceae; genus Sesamum; species Sesamum indicum. The sequence continues at coordinate 13,069,582 of NC_026149.1, forward strand.
TGTGCACACTACAGGACAAGCGACGTGAACTACTTCAAAAAATTATTATTCTTGTTCATGGATTAGTGCAATTTTTAGATGGGCAAAATATCATTTTTAGTCATGTACTTATGGGGTTTTATACTTTTTAACTTTTACATATTAAAAAAATATATTCTAATTTTCAAAATATTATGAGGTTAACAAAGTTGATCCCGTAATTGCTTGAGTCCTGTAATTAAATATTAGCACCACATTTAATTCTTTAATTTTGTAAGAAGACACACTTAGTCCCAAATTCGCTAGCGATTGAAGATCCGATTGGAAAAATGGACACATTTATTGTGGGACTAAATGTATTGACCTCATTATATTAAATGATTAAACGTGTTTTTGCAATATAAAAAAAAAAAAAGACTAAGAATACAATATTTCTGTAGTTACCAAACTAAAAATGAAATTTTGCCTTTATGAATATCCTATTTCTAGCAAGAAAAGTCTCTGGTTATATCATTTTTCATAACAAGTTAAACATATATTTAAGTTTATGACATAATTATAAGTGAGCTAAATTTAGAAAAAATAATGTACCCAGAAATTTCGACACATTCACTATTCTTTACATGGAAATAAATTATTTTACAAAAAAAAGGTAAAAATATAATTATAATGAGATCCGCACATTGTGCTTGAATCGTTATGACTGTTTGAGCGGGGTTTTATGAATTACATTTATAGAAGTCGTACATTTGTATGGCAAATAAGTTAGGATTATACTTACCCAAAGGAAATAAGCTGCAATTATCAAGAATGTACATTTATTGCGCATTATTATAGCATTTCGTTGACTATTTTTTTTTAAAAGTAAATTACAATAACATTCAACTAAGCTGTAAGTGAACTTACACAAACCACTCGTCACTTTTGCAAATGAACATTAATGGGAATTATTTGATATTTGAAAGAAATAAATATTTACTAATATTGCTTTGCGCGATAAATACTTTCAAAATATAAGAACAATCTATTATAGATATTCAGACACAATATAAATCTAAATCAATTATCAACGTGGAATCGTATTAAATATAAAAATTCTTGATAATCCCACAAATTATGTGAATTGACGTCAAAGACAAATCTTAAAAATTACAATACGAAGTTAAAACCCATTGAAAAAAATAAAACTTTTTTCTATAGAGATTATGGAGTTATGTTATGAAACAACTGTCAACCAACAATAATGCAAGAACTATGTATACACTATTACAAGAACCTAAGTATACGTGTAGAAATGGTTCAAAATTGTGATAACGTTTCTTGAAAGTATTTTCTTTGTATTTGATTGGCGTGTAGCCAGTGCATGTCGGGAATGTGGAAGCAGACACGTTCTCAATCATTAATGTCAGTGCCGCTGAAATTTTAAATTTAATTTTTAAAAAAAATATAGATATGATGATTTCTTTATATTGCTATTGCATTGACCCACTTCTTGGTTTTAGAGAGAGGAGAGAGAAAGAGAGTCATAAGTTTCGGGAAATGCTGGAGAATCGGTACATTGTTGGAAATCTTTAATGGGTTACCAGCTCTCTCTGCCTGATCCTTACAGGCATTGATCTGAAGGTAAAAATCTAACATAACACTCTCTTCTTGAATTCAAGAAAAACTATGGAAAAATAAGGATGTTAGAGAAAGATCCATTGATGTTATATTCGTATATGTAGAGTGATTTTGTGTTATCTATCAAGATTGTTGTAGCTTTTTAGTAGTGATATGATCTGTATATGTTGAAGAATCTTGAAGTTTTGAACGAAATTGAATGATCTTTATCAGTTCTTGAAAAATGCCCATTTTTCGTTAAAGTAATTGCATGAATATAGATCAAGACTCCCCTTCTTGTTTGAATTTTGCTGAAGTTTATTGTTTGTTGGAATGGTTGATGAGAATTTGTTTCTAAGGTGAGATGTTTACATATTTGGATTTCTGTAGGCTGGTACCCGAAACCGGAAAGTGCCTGCTTGATCTTACCAGCTTTCCTTTCCCTTCTTATTCTCCCTTCGACTTTCAAGAATCTCGTGTACGTATATTTCGAGATCAAAGGAAAGAAAACAGTGAATTTTGAAGGTGGATTTGGGAGAAAAGAAGAGTTCATTGAATTGATAATATAAAAATGAGTGCTGCTGTTTCTGGTGTGATCTCAAGGCAAGTCTTGCCAGCATGCGGCAGCCTTTGTTTCTTTTGTCCCGCGTTGCGGGAAAGGTCTAGACAGCCTGTGAAGAGGTACAAGAAGTTGATTTCGGATATTTTCCCCAAGTCCCTGGTGAGTTTCATGAATCAAATGGTATTACTTTTGGATGTTACATTCGGTATGAGCAAAATTGTCAGATTATATGCCCCATACATGTAGCATTCATATACCTCAACGCAGTGATTAAGTCATATATAAAGCTGCATTGCTCTAGCTAACTTATTTTGGACGAATGGACACAAATTTAGTGCTGTCTGATTTCAGGTGCTGCATTTTATTTATCAGTCACCTTAAACTTTCCTCATTGGTGAACATATGAGACTTGTGTCTACGTTATGTTGGGACATTATGAAATGAGTGAATTTGTGGCTTCTTGATGCTGCATGTATCACTTTTTCTAGAATTGCTTAACTAAACAACCGTTTATTTCTTTTGCTTTATAGGACGAAGAACCAAATGATAGGAAGATTGGGAAATTATGCGAATATGCTGCAAAGAACCCCTTGCGCATTCCGAAGGTATTCTCGTTATAAAATTGCTTCTCCTATTCAGCAATACGGTTATTGTGCTGTCAGTTGATCATTGCACTGCCAGACGAAGAATGCATTTTCTCTGAAAGAATTTAAATGCTTAGAGTTATTAAACATACTCCTATTTAGACCCGTAGGTTGAAGGTTCTTTTCCCCCTTGCACATCCTTCTGCCATTCTTGCTTTATTTATTTATGTGGTCGATTTCAATGAACTGCAAATTTAAGTAGATGAACGTTAATATGAAAACAGATAAACTTCAATAGTTACTCCTAGGGGTCTGGCCAAGAATACTTGGGGATTGGTGAATGGCAAAACTCATTGTTTTTTGACTGTTGAAATAGTTTTTGCAAAAACTAGTATAGTGCGTTTTTTTCGTTTTTCTTCATAACATTTTGTTTTCTGGCCACAATGTGTATGCATGAGGATTACTTTGTCATCTTCTGTTAAAGCTAATTACTAATTATGTCGTTTGCTTTGGAATACAGATAGCTAATAGCCTTGAACAAAGATGCTATAAGGAACTAAGAAATGAAAACTTTCGGGCAGTGAAAGTTGTTATGTGTATTTACAGGAAATTCTTGTCAGCTTGCAAGGAGCAAATGTAAGTCATTGCTGCTATTGTTTTTCTCTTCCATTTAAATGTTTCTAGTAATGTGCAAGAGGTGTTTAACTTATGTAGTATTTCATCATTTGAGTCGGCTTCTTGTTGGTGTAATCTGTCAATGGGCATCTGAAAATTTTATTCTTCTCGGTGAGCTGCCTCGAAGAAAAATTCCTGCCGCTTTCGTTGCATTTAGCTTCTCGGTGGATTTTCATCAATGAAACTTACTGTTTGATTTTTATTTCAGGCCATTGTTTGCAAATAGTCTATTGACTATTATCAACACCTTGCTGGATCAGACAAGCCAAGATGAAATGTTAGTCATTGGATGCCACTCCGTCTTTGATTTCGTTAATAATCAGGTATCGTCTTGCCTTGTGATTCTTTGTTTTTTGGAAGCTGTAATTAGCTCCTCCACAGGCTTCTGATATAAGTTTTAGCATTTTCTTTCCCTCTTGTGGAACGTTGCGCTGATACAATTCTTGTATGCTTTCCAGAATGATGGAACTTACATGTTTAACCTAGAAGGATTGATACCAAAACTGTGCCAACTGGCTCAAGAACCGGGAGACGATGAGAGGGCAGAAAATCTACGGGCAGCTGCCCTGCAAGCTCTATCTGCTATGGTTCGTTTTGCATTCAATCAATCTTTGGATTGTGTTTAAGATTGATGGTTTTGAGGAAGGATCTCAATCTGAATCTGTTAGGTCCCGTTACTTCAATGAACGGGGTGGTATAGAAGTAACTTACTGATGCAGGGAAGGGAACTTTAAGTAACTCCACTTTCGAGCAGACTGGAATTCACTGTAGCATTCTCAAAACTATCTAAAGAATTTTACTTCGTTCTTGAAATCATTAATGGAGAAAAACATTCAAATATGTAGTATTCTTTTGGCACCAGAGATTGTTTGGCGTGCAGTTTCTTGAAAGCATAATGCTAACTAAATTCATTACTTCCGGATTTTATTAGTCGACTTTGTTATTTCTCTTATATTTTCATGTGGACATTTGTTTAGTCCATCTGGTTACTTATTTGTGTGTTTGTGTCGCACAGGTTTGGTTCATGGGTGAGAACTCCCATATTTCAGTTGAATTTGATAATGTAAGCATATATTTATAAGCTGTATTATTTATTTTGTTATGCTTCTTATCTTTTTTAATTTTATCATCGATCTTCTTTTATCTCTTTTGTTATGCTTGCTATCTGCATGTCGACAGCTATACATCTGTTCCTCTCATCAATTTCTTGATTTAGTTTTAGGACATTATGATTTCAAGCAGCTTTCTTTCTTTTCTTATGTTAAGTTGCAGTAAGTTGTGTCAACTATTGAAGTTTATCAGTTTTGTCCGCTTTATTAGCTATTTGTCATTGTTCTTTCTATCCATAATAAAGTTCTGACATATCAATTATGCGACAAGATAATGATTTTTGAGTTCACATAGCAATTCAAGTATTTTACTTCATGAAAATTTTTTCTTGTGTTATCGGTATAGATCTCATTTAACTAACGATCTTATTCTCCGATTCCTCAGATTGTTTCCGTAGTCTTGGAAAATTACAGAGGTCAAGATAAGGAGTCGGAAGAAGTTAGTGAAACCGAGAGAACTACCTCTCCTGATCAAGGCGTTGCGAGAGTTCCTTCTTGGAGACTTATTGTAGATGAAAAAGGACAACTTAATGTGACCACGTAATTTTCTTGTCTCAACTTTGATTTTTTCATTCCATCACCATTTGAGTGCACAGATGAAGTTTATCTTGGTTAAATGAAACAGAGAGGAGTCGAAGAGCCCGTCCTTTTGGTCTAGGGTGTGCCTGCAGAACATGGCCAAGCTTGGCAAAGAGGCTACAACGATGCGACGTGTTTTGGAATCTTTGTTTCGATATTTTGATAATGGAAATCTTTGGCCTATACAGTTCGGGATTGCTTTTCCCGTTCTCAAAGACATGCAGCTTGTGATGGATGATTCTGGTTAGTTTCTGTCCTACTGATTCTTGGAATAGTATTAGAACTACTCGGTTGTGATAATGTTATACTTTGTACTTTCGGTTGTGCAGGGCAGAACACCCACTTTTTGTTGTCTATATTAATCAAGCATCTCGACCATAAAAACGTCCTTAAGCTGCCCGACATGCAGCTTGACATTGTTGAGGTTGTCACTGCCCTCGTTCGCCTCACTAAAGTCCAGTCTTCAGTGGCTATAGTCAGCGCTGTGAGTGACATCATGAGGCATTTACGAAAAAGTATACATTATACACTTGATGATGCGAATCTTGGAAATGAAGTGATCAAGTGGAATAGAAAATTCCATCAAGTAGTCGACGAATGTCTCACAGAGTTGTCATCAAAGGTCGCCTCCCTCGGACATTTTATCTTCTTTCAGACTTGGTTGAATTCCCAGAGTCATTTTTTACGTCTCTTTTCGATTGTTAACAGGTTGGAGACGCTGGTTTAATCCTTGACGTAATGGCTTCTATGTTAGAGAACATTTCAAGCATTACTGTTATAGCTAGAACAACTATTTCTGCTGTGTATCGGACCGCTCAAATTATAGCTTCATTGCCAATCATATCTTATAAGAATAAGGCAAGGCCTCTGCTGCTTCTCTCTCTCTCTCTCACTCACTCACTCATTGAGCTACTTACTTGATTGATGGTACTTGTTTTTATCATTAGGCTTTCCCAGAGGCTTTATTTCATCAGTTAATCCCGGCCATGCTCCATCCTGATTACGTGACTCGAATAGGAGCTCATCAGATATTCTCCGTTGTCCTCGTGCCATCTTCTGTTTGCCCTCAAACGACTTCAACTGTCACTGTTGCTAAGAAGAACAACATGGTCGTCCCAAGAACACTATCAAGAACTGTTTCTGTGTTTTCTTCATCAGCTGCCCTTTTTGAGAAGTTGAAAAACCAAAAAGGTCCTCAGCCTCCTGAACCCATCATCCAAAGACCTCTGGTAGAAGCTGATCACGGACCTCCTCCAGCTGGAGTATTGAATAGAATTAGGTCGACATACAGTCGAGTATATAGCTTCAGACATCCACCGGCACCAGAAGGCGCTGATGCTACAACAACCAACCCAAGTAAAGAACCGGTGCGTCCCGTTAGTGTTTTATCTTACTTTCTAATAAGACCATAGTTTTAGATCTCTGCTAAACGTGATCGTTTCTGATTCATTAATTGCCTGTCTACAACTCACGTTGTCTTACTTTTTCTTGTTTTCTGTGATCGTCCGAACAACTTGCTAAGTTAGATTGGGAAAAGGTTTCTTCAACCTATTCTAAGACACAGGTAAGCCGAAATTTAGGATGCACACTTACGACTATATTTCCTTTCAATTTCAGGATGCCGTTCCTCTTAGATTGAGCAGCCACCAGATCACCCTCCTGCTTTCTTCTATTTGGGAACAATCTCTGTCTCCTGCAAACATGCCCGAAAATTACGAAGCTATTGCTCACACATACAGCTTGGTTTTGCTTTTTTCTCGAGCTAAGGTAAATTACAGTTGGAGTAATTTCTTAGAAGCCATACACTGAAAACCATCCGTTGGCCATAAATTCTTGAATGTAAGTTGTAATATCATAATTTATCGGCTTCATCAAGAATCACATGATGATGAACGACTTCATATATACTGTATTTCTCTTTGAAATAGAGTTATCCTATTTGAAGAATTCACCGAGATCAATGCTCCAATCTGAATAGTGTGTGACTGCCCCTATAGGTTAGAAATTTCACATAAATCTCTTCGTTTGGCGCAGACCTCCTATGTCGATGCTCTTATTCGAAGTTTTCAACTGGCTTTTACGTTGAGGATCCTTTCTCTTAAGGACGGAGGTATGCACATTCACCTTCAAAATGATCAATATATTTTATTTAACGAAACTTATATCATTCCTTTCAGGGACTCTGCCACCATCACGTCGCAGATCCCTTTTTGTACTGTCGACTTGCATGATTATCTTCTCATCAAAGGCTTACAACATTTTTCCTGTCGTCCCACATGTCAAGGTCACAATCTCTGATAGAGTGGTAGGTTACTGTTCGTCGTTAGTTTTCCTCCGTTATATACATAAAAATGCTGAGCTCTTTCTGGTATTCTCTGTCAGATCGATCCGTATTTGACATTGGCAGAAGATTGTAAGTTAGAGATCAGTTCAAGAGCAGGGCATGTTGCTTACGGATCGAAAGAAGATGACAGTTCTGCTCTGAAGTGTCTCTCAGAAATAAAGCTCAGTGAGGACCAGATGAGGGAACACCTTGTTTCGCTTATTGTTAAAAATATGGGCGAGGTAGAGGTAAGTATTTTTAGTATAGTTGTTTTAGTTTTGACTTTAAGCAGTTCTTTCATAATAACATTACGTGCTACAGTTGGACGAGGATAGCGTAAGACAACAGTTGCTCGAGGACTTTTCACATGATGACTTGTGTTCTCTTGGAGGGCAGTTATTCAATGATAGCCCGAAGAAAGGACAAGACGGTAAACTCGAAAAGGTAAGTTTACTTTTATTGCATTCAACAACTGGGATTTTATCCTAACAGTGATGAACCCAAAAAATCGAAACCCTAATCAACTATTACAAAGAATCTGAGTTACTAAAGTCCCAAATATTACAAACCAATAATACAATTGACAGATAAATCTACAGATATAAGAATATAGAAATACAAATACTATATGTATAAATCAACAGGAACAACAGATGATAATAAGAAAAACAACAACAGTAAATAGGTCAGAGAGTCGGATCTGGTGAAGGGGTAGCCCACAACCACAAAAGCCAACAACGCAAACACATCGGTTGCTTTAGAATCCAAATCCACTAAGGAATTTGTCCACAAAAGACCACTCAAACCCCAATCCAAAACCACACAGGTTTGCACTCAGAACCACGGAGAAATTCCACTTGAAAAACTTTCGGTCAAGAGAGAAAAAGAAGAGGCTTATTCTTTTTCTTCTATTATTTTCTCTTTTACAGCCATTGGAGGTGGTAGATATATAGAGAAGTCATTGATATTGGTGAGGGAGAGAAAACGATGATTATGAAAAATCGAGAGGGAGGAGGGTGATGCAGAGACGAAAACCAAGAAAACAGGGTAAAAATAAATTAGGGTTAGGGTTCTGCAAGGTTAAGTAGAAACCAATGGGGAGATTGGGGTGGGTCGTGTAGTGGATGGGGTTGAGCCATCCAGGTGGGTTTGGTGGTGCTTGGGCTTGGGCCTACCAAATAAGGGTCATGGCCCAAAATAACATAACATTCCCCATCTTGGACTAGGACCCAAAAAAAGGAAACCTAGTCCAATAATGGATCCGACATCATCATTGTCGTTTAGCCAGAGATAGTACCTACAAAACAAAAAGAGACTTGTACATATATGGGTTAGAAAAAATGCAAAGAATACTTGAATTGAATTAATAATCCACAAATACTTTCCAGAAATTTCTTCAGTGATTACATTTACATCTTCTTTATTTTTGTTATCTCTTTTGGGTTATTTACAATCTTTAATAAAATGTCATTTTTCTCCATAATTATAACATCTTTTATCCCAAGATTTTTCACCCCTAGTTTTGGGCCTACTTCTATCTTGACATGTCTTCTATGTCTATAGTCTGAATTTCTATTTATAGATCTTTCCTTAATATAATTAACCTCATTCTAGTCCTGATTAGGTTTACTAGTTTTAAGATCTATTTCTTTAATTAATCCATTAACTACAGTGTCTAGACTGACATTACCTCTACCATATTTTATAACAGCTTTTACATCACTATAGGCTTCAGGGATAGCATTTAATAAAACAATGGGAGAATAGCCATCTATATTTTTATCTCCAGTTAGTTTAGTGTCTTGGATTAACTTTGTAAAATCATCCAAATTTTTCTCAATATTTTTAGGCAAATCTAATTTATAACGGAAAAACTTTTCAAGTCAAAATAGTTTACTAGGCAAAGAGGTTTTAGTATGAAGTTCTTTAATTTATTCCATAAATCTTTTGTTGAATCTTGTTTTCCAACTTTTCTTAAAACAGTGTTTGAAAGATTTAGAATTATAGAAGAATAAGCATATTGATTATTTTCAATTTTCTTTTCTTCAGAAAATTTTTTAAGGTATTTTCCATCAATAGCTTTAAATTTTTTTTGTTGAATTATAACACCTTTCATTTTCTGTTGCCAAGTAAAAATGTCAGATTTACCATCAAAATGTTGCAAATAATTACCAGCCATTATTTTTGAAATTTTTTTGGCAGAAAACGTAAAAATACCAGTTTTCAGTAAAAATTACTATCAATGCAGTAAATCCAAAATGTTCAACAGATCTAATAGTAGCAACAAAAGCAGAAAATAATATTAACAAATAACAAGAGAATATGCAACAAATGCAAAAACAATATTAACAGATAAATAGGAGAATCCTTAACTTAATCTCAACTAGATACTCGACAACCTCAAGGGCTCGGCCAAGTGAGAAATAAGCAAGGTAATTAGATATTTTGTTGAAGAATAACACTAAGCCAATTAATAGAAAACAGTAGTAAATAGTAGTTAATCAAATTGACCAAGCAATATGATTAAGCAATAAGTAGAATAAATTTTCGCATACAGCAGATCAAATTCACAAAGCCAAATATCGAATTAACATATCTAATGGATATAGAACTGATTAAACAAAATAAATATTGCACTAAGCAGAATATAGGCACAAAGCCAGATCCACATAGATCTACGAAGATAATCACTCAGACCAACACAGATCTACTAATCTACATATCTACACAAGCACAAAAAACAATCATACCGCGTCGGAGTCGGAAAGAAAAAACCGCGGCTCTGATACCACTATTGAGGGTTTAGCCCAGCAGTGATGAGCCCAAAAACACAAAACCCTACTCAACTATTACAAAGAATCTTAGATTATTAAGACCCCAAATATTACAAATCAATAATACAGGAATATTAACAGATAAATCTACAGATCTAAGAATACATAAATATAAATAATATATTTACAGATCAATGTTAACAGTAGATAATAATAAGAAAAACAGCAATAGTAAACGATTCAGGGAGCTGGATCCGGTGAAAGGATAGCCCACACAAAGGTCGGTAACTCAAACACACAGGTTTCTTTAGAACCCAAATCCACTAAGGAACTTGTCCATAAAGGACCACTCAAACCCCAATCCAAGACCACACAGGTTTCCACTCAAAACCACTGAGAAATTCCACTTAGGAAACTTTGTTCACAAAGAACTTTCGATCAAGAGAGAAGAAGAAGAGGGTTATTCTTTTTCTTCAGTTATCTTCTCTTTTACAGCTACCGGAGGTGGTAAATATATAGGGAAGCTATTGATATCGGTGAGAGAGAAAATGGCGATTATGGAAATCGAGGGAGGAGGGGTGGAATGCAGAGACAGAAATCAAGGAAACATGTTAAAAATGAATTGGGGTTAGGGTTCTGTAGGGTTAAGTAGAAATTGGTTGGGAGATTGGGGTGGGCTGGGTAGTGGATGGGGCTTGAGCCATCCAAGTGGGTTGGGTGGTGCTTGGGCTTAGGCCTATTGAATAAAGGTCATGGGCCAAAATAACATAATACAAAATTTTTGTTCCTTGAGGTCTCATAGAGGTTATTACCGCATTGCAGGCCGTCTCATTATTTGGACTAGATGACGATCCTCGTACAGATTCAGTTGAAAGTAACGTGCCACAAAATGCGAAATTGACTATTGAGTTTCCCAGTCTTCTAAGTGTCGACCAACTTCTCCAATCTGTAAGTTGTTTCATTATACAGATCAAGAGAATACGTCGCTACCTTTATTTAAAACATCTTATAAGCTCAACCATATTATTTTGTGTATTTGCACCTAGGTTTTGGAGACAGCACATCATGTAGGCAGAATGTCTGTGAGCACAGCGCCCGATACATCTTACAGGGACATGGCTAATCATTGCGAGACGCTCTTGGTAGGGAAGCAGCAGAAAATGTCCTATCTCATAAGCACCAATTCTAGGCATGGGAATTTGCTGGCAATACCTTCACGGAATTTTGGCGAAGCGGACAAACAGATAGCTCCATATTCTGGTGTACATAAGGTACGTCTCTTCTACTACTACAAGCATCTTCTGAAAAACTGAAACGGAGGACGTTTAGAACGTAATGAAACACAGCGTTTATTAGTACTACCTTTTCATCATTTGATCGGTTTACGTGTATCTTATGAAACATCGGTAAAAAATGGCAGAGTGGAAATCCATTCTTGGATCAAAACATGCCAGGAGTAGTTCCTGGCCTACCGGTGGGAGGGCCTCCGGTATTATGTGCAACTGAGTACCAGCACCACCCTCACTCATTCAGCCTGCCAGCATCAAGTCCATACGACAACTTCTTGAAAGCGGCCGGATGTTGACAAAGACGCAAGACGACAGCCGTTTCATTTGCACTCACAACGGCAGGAGCCCACATGCTAAAAAATGCGCCCGACAAGCAGCAAACATCGCATTAGGCAAGAGAAAGAGCCAGTTTTTCGAGTTTGTGGATTTGCAGTATGACTAAAGTTGAGTTTTGTTCTTTCTCCGATTTGTGTAAAAATCCACATAGCGATAGCACAAGGGGCAGGGGGCATAAATTTGGAGCATTTTGTCCTCCCGGAGGTGTGGAAGTGATGAACTTTCAGGTTTTAGCAAAGGTGTGAGGGCTCTTGTAGCGTACGTACCTGCTAGTTTTAGACCCTTTCTCTCATGTACAAAACAAAAAAAGAAAAAACAAGACAAGAATGATGAGTCCAGTTTTTATGTTTCAACATCATATTTTTACGTTAATTATGACAAGGAATTGTGTATTTTGTCTTCACCAGTACTGATCAGGAAACAGTGCTGTTTGTGGGAGTTGATCATATTACTCTCTTTACTCTTATATATACATAGGGCTACTTTATATTTATATTCATATTTATATATATGTGATAATAAATTAATGAATGATATTGATAAGTGTATAATTAAATAATGTGGGATGGGTTTACATTTATTTAGTAACACTGAGTTTTATTTTCTTTACTTGTTTATATTCAAGTGATGCATACCTAAATTGTCCTCAGCTGTTGCAGGTAAATAAAAGAAAGGGATAATTACACACATTCTCTTGAAATTTGGTGTAATTATATGTAAATTTCCTGTTGTTTTGAAAATTATATCTAGTATTTCTAAAGTTTGATTACGTCTAACAAAATAGGTCCCCCGTTGATCGAAATTCACCGAATTTATTAATATTAATAAAAAAAAAATTGATGAATATCAATATTTGCTCTCAATTGACTTATTGCAAGTCAAATAAATCTTTTCAACTTATTGAGTTTTGACTATACCTCGTCACAAGCATTAGTATATGAAAAAGTATAAGGATAGTTTGATAAATGATCAATAACAAGCTAATCAGGGGGTAAATATGAATTTTCATCTAGTTCTTTTTGTTAACATCAACAAATTTGGTGAATTTTATCTAAGGGAGAACTTATTTGCTAGACACGAGCAAATTTCAAAGGTATTTAATATAGTTTTTTCAAATTATAGAGAGTTTACATATACAATTAGGGTATTGAGCTTATTTATTGTTTTTTTTTTTTTCCCACATTACACTAGGCTATTGAGCTTAACAAATGTACTTATTCAGCTCAATCTCTTTCAAATGTTTTTGGGTATTTTCATGGAACACTTTTTTCTTTCTTTTTAGATAAAATTGGAAACAATGGATGGTACCTCGTATATCCGGCAAGAAAGATTAAGCTTGTACTATGTGGACCGACTTAAATCCTTATAATTGATTTATTATCGCGAAAAAGTAAGACCTAGTCACATGAAATTAACACACAAATTAGACGTTTGAATACCTCCACCAAACACCTTGACAATAATTTGAACTCATATAGTTTATGGCACACTTAGTATTTTAATATAATAATAAAATTAATCCTATTCAAATAAAGGGTAAAATTTATGTTGGTACCCGAATTAAAAAATACCATAACGCATCAAATGCAATCTGTCCTTTAAAAATTTAGTGTGTGTGTATATATATATAGCGTTGCATCATCATCAGTGACCGATTCAGCAGCGGCGAATCATCGTTCTTCCACTCACACCTGACCGATTCTTCAGTCCCCACAAATCCGTCGCTTAAGAGCTTTCTCTCTCTATTCGTACATTCATATGCATGGGGTGTGTAGTGTTTGCGTGCCTGTGATGCGATTTTGTTCTCTGTTTGTTGGTCTGAATTGGGTTTCAAATTTCACATTTTAGAAACTGCAAGTTCGAGGTTTGTGTTTTGCTGCATATTGCGACCGTCGTACTGGTTTTTAGCAATCGAGTTTCTGAACTTTGAGCTTATTCAACGATCGTCGATCGAGGTTAAGTTTTGATGCGCGCTTTGAGTTGTGTCACTTTTACGTGCGGAAATATACGCACTCATGTCGATTGTTGGTTGGTAATATTGGGATCTAGTGACTGTGCGGTTGATTTCTGAATGCTGTTCGATTTAATTGTCAAAATGAGAACTTTTTTGGCGTTTCTGTTTTTCTCTTTTCAAATATTTAATATGCATCATGTTACGCAAATATGTTGGTATGGTGTTATTCATAATTAAAAGGTGTTTAATGTGTTCTTGTTCGCGGAAATGATCTGTTGCTTGTGGGATAAGAGTGATGGGTATCTCCGTATATGGCTACTGTGAAATGGTAATTGTTTGCTTCTGGTCGGATCTTTTTCTGCGTCAGATCTTTCTTTGTATTCTAATCCTTGACATCTACTTTGAGCTATTCGTTTACTTCCTTAAATCGAAATTTTTTGAACCAAATGCAGCCTATAGTTTGAAGTTAACGTTTTGTGGCACTCACCGGCAGTGCTTTCTTCATGTTACCTTTACAGTTCACATTAACTCTTGCATAAAGGTGGAGATGAGCGCCCCTCCTGCTATTATGGTATGTTCTTTTGGGAGGCTTCAGATTGAACCATGGTTCAAAAGTACAGGCCAACATCCAATGATATCGGTTGATTTATTGTCATCGGTATAATGATACTATCGCTCGTATCCAATATTATCGCCGATAATATTCGATTTTATCCGAAAAAACAAAAGAAAATTTCTTCCCAAAACTCATATGGCCATTTCTTTAAAAAAAATTCTCTCCAAACACTTTGAAATTCAATAAGCATAAGTTGTTTTGTGGTTTATTTTGATCAAAACATGAATTTGTTTTCTATTGGAACTCATTTAGTTGATACAAAGAAAATTAATCTTGAGAATGTTTGTGTCCACTTAAGATTGTTCAGATAATGTTGACTAATTTGTTGCATGGATTTAATATGAAATTGATTGATGGCATCAAGCTTGAAGACGCTGAGAAATAGTATGAACTTACTAAACATCCTAAAGAGCCTCTTATTATTATTCTGAGACCTATACTCCTAGACAACTTTGACAAAACTTTTACTGAATTATCACTCATTTGAGAAATAAATATAGTTGAGAGAACCCTGTTGCAGTATATTTTGTGTGCTTATATTTTAGTTTTATATATGTATCAATTTCTTAATCACTTCTATGATTAATTTAACAATGCTCGATATCATAAAAGTTTTGTTTGTAATATTAAATAGTAATTTGTGACACTTGTAGTTTTTATAGTTTTACTAATTTTCTTTAGAATTTTTTAAATATATAATATATTTATTTGGTATCGTCCCAGGATATCTCTATACGCTGCGATCGATGTGGAACAATACCCATCAATATTATCATTGATACCGCGACTTTGAACCATGGACAGAACTTAATGCAAGTGGTCTATCTGACAAAATTGCAGGCTTAATTAATTTTTATAAAACATACTATACATCTTGTATGCTTGACTGAGAGTATCAGAGACACCATGGTAAACTATCATTTTGTGTTGCTCAGTATGTCCGTCGAGTAGTGGTTTTCATGCCCATATCATCTCGAAAATTGCATGTGTTCACTCAAAACTACTATCTGGCTTCTTTTCTTTCCCTCTAGTTTCAGTTCACCTTCAAACATTTTTCTTCCGCTAATCTTTCCCAATAAGTTCAAAGTGTGATGCGTGTTTATACATCATGATCCGGGATAATTTTTTTATTACTTGATCTTGATTGCGCAGTTTTTGGATTGAAAAATGGCAGCTAAAATTGCTTCTGTGTTGGGGTCTCTTGCTTTTGCATATGTCTGTGACCATTTGATGTCTGACCAGAAACTGTTCGGAGGTTAGTACTTCCTTTAATTCAATGCTTTTTATTACTATGTCTTATC
>NC_026149.1:13085271-13107425 GCF_000512975.1 Sesamum indicum
TGTCTCAACCAAAGACTGGTGGCAAGAGACTGACAAAAAGTTCCAGGCATGGCCGCGAACTGCTGGTCCTCCTGTTGTCATGAACCCTTTCACGCGCCAAAACTTCATTGTAAAAACCAGTCTTGATTAATAAAATGCACTTGGTATAAGTCCATTCTTTTTCTGTTTCCATGAGATAAGAACCCTTTGTTTTATCATTGATAAACAAAGGATACAATGTGCGGAGTGCTCTTTAGTTTGAAAATTTGCTGTTTATTTTACGACCCTTCTCTATTGTGGACTTCATGTTATGCTGCAAAAGAGCTTGTAATAAGTGTTATGCACTTTGCTTTCTTGTGAAATCATGTCTTGAAATTTAAAAGATTATTACCAATTGATCATTAGTCCTGCCCTGCCCGGCAGGTGGCTTTTATCTGGATGCCTTTGTGGGCATTTTTGCTTGGACATATTCACTACTTTTCACCTTCATTTGCACTTTAATTTTCAACAATTTATGATGGTGTTGGTCCTTTTTATTGAAAAGTTGGGTATTTTGGCCACAGCAGAGCAAAATGAAGTATCCCTTTAAAGTTCTTGGGGTAGTCCTGTTTGAATTATGTTGCCCCAATCATAGCCGAAGCACTATCTCTTACTCCCCCCTTTGGTTCTTGTTTTTGGCTGTTGTTTCTGTAATGCTGGACGGTTTTTTACACCATGAGCTAAGGACTCTGCAAGGTTCTCTTAGAATCATACACCTTCAAGAGCATTTTCCATATAGATGCAACTTCTCATACAAATGTTGAGCCATATACCATTTATATGATTTAAGGCCAATAACAAGCCAGAAATACAGTGCTCAATTCAGGAAGAACGCTCTTTGCTGCACTTTTCCTTCACCTAGTAGGTAGGTCTTTCCCATCCAAAAGTACTGAAATTTACGACAACTTCTTGATACATGAGGGTAACGCGACGACCCCATGCATGTCACAGAAATCATGCATCGGCCCGTGAGGACTGTACTTAGAATATTTTCTGGGCTTCTATTTCTGTGGTTGAGAATGAACTCGAGGAAAATCGACTCTACCTAATTTTGTGTAATTTCTTGAAGCATTTCCACCACCTTTTTCATTTTCGGTCGTTTGGCTGGTGTGGTATCAGTGCAGAGTAATGCTACCTTCAGTGCAGCAAGCATTTCTTTTCTCCAAGCAAATGAAACGGTGCTTAGCCTTGCATCGAGAATCTGCTCTGGGGTTTCTCCTCGGGTTGGGGCAGTATGAACCCATTTCACCAAATCAATGCCTTCACCGAAAGCCTCATCAACTGGCAGTTGAGTTGTGAGGATCTCAAGCAAAACAACTCCGTAGCTATAGACGTTACCTGGTGCTGTAACTTGCATGGTGTATGCATACTCTGTTAAACAAGTTGAAACAGATAATGCTGTGTTAGATAAAGCCTATGCACTATATCCTGGAAGAAGATGCAAATATCGAGCACTTATGTTAAGATATCAATACCTGGAGGGATATATCCAAATGAACCAGCAACGGCACTGATACTTGCTGTCCCTCTGGATGGATCAAGAAGCTTTGAAATTTCAACTTCGCCGACCAAAGGACTAAAATTAGAATCTAAAAGTACATTGCCCGAAGAAATATCAAGGTGGATAATGGCCACATGATGGAGGAAAGCTAATCCTTCAGCCACTCCAACGGCAATGGCAAGTCTTGTGGGCCAGTCAGGTTTGTAATCAGGCTTCTTCGTAGAATCATGAAGGAATTGATACAACGTCCCATTTGGAAAATACTGATGCAACAATAGCACAACATCTTCAAACAAAACAAATCCAATTGGTCTCATCAAATTATCATGGCAGAGTTTACTAAGCTTTTCAACCTCTCTGATCATCTTGCCCTGGTGATTAAGTATAGTTCTGTCCATTGATTTCAGTTTTCTAACCGACAAACTCATCCCAGAAGGCATGTCTGCTCTGTAGACAGTGCTAAATGTTCCAGTGCTGAGCTTGTTGGAATCTTTCAGAGTTGCTTTGGCAACGGCCTCGAAGTCTATAGCTTGCCGGAGGTTTTCAACAAACACATTTCCTGCTAATATAACTGGATCATCGCTAGTGTCATTTTCAGTAATTCCCGCATCTTTGGCAGCCTTTTCTTGCCTCTCCCTCATCATAAATAGCAAGACAACCACAGTCACAGATGCAAATACAGCCAAACCCGAACCAATAACAGCTAATATGATCCTGTATGAAACCTTGTGATGGTAAGCATCATGCGAAGAATCGTCTAAACCTCCACATGAAATGCTCAAAGGCTCACCACAGAGCCCTTTGTTTCCAAGAAAGCTTGAATTCAGGCTTTTCTGAAATGGTATAAACAAGGGTATCGGGCCGGTGAAGTGATTGTTAGAGAAATTGACCTCGATCAAACTAAGCATCCCTTTCAGAGCAGTTGGAATGCTACCACTGAGCTGATTATTTGACACGTCCAAAGAAACCAGCTTGTCCAGTCTTCCCAGCTCTTCCGGCAAGTGTCCACGGAGATGATTCGAGCTCAAATTCAGAGCAATTTGCAAGTTCTTGATATGACCAATCTCAGGAGGAATACTTCCAGTCAGATAGTTACTGCCCAGTTGCAATTCCAGCAGTTTCGTGCAGTTCCCAATCTCGTGTGGTATCTCCCCTCTTATTGAATTCTGACCCAACAGCAGGTACTGCAATCTAGTTGTCGTGCAGATACTCTGTGGTATGGTGCCGTTGAATCTATTATTACTCAAATCAAGCTTGTTCAAAGTTTTGCTCCTCAGAATTGATGTGGGAATGTCTCCAAACAGACTGTTCCCAGAAACAATCAACTCCTGCAGATTACTGAGCAAGCCAAACTCCAACGGGACAGTTCCTGTGAACCCGTTTGAAGCTAAATTAAGGAGAGTGAGATTCGAGCATCTTGAGAATTCTGTCACAATCTCCCCAGAGAGATTGTTATTGTTTGCTTCAAAGTAAGTGAGGCTACTAATATTACCGATTTCTCTAGGAATGCCTCCAATCAAATTGTTATTGCCAATCCTAATACTTGAAAGGCCTTTGCATTTCCCAATTGATTCAGGAATATAGCCAGTCAATCTATTCTGAGTCAGAACCAAAGTTTCCAGCTTCTCCATATTGAAAATGCTCTCAGGGATTGATCCCTCCAATTTATTTGAGTGAAGGTTCAACAACTGAAGCTCAGAGAGTAATCCCAACTTATCAGGAATAACACCACTCAACTCATTTTCATAGGCAGTAAACACTTTCAGATTAGTTAAATTACCAACCTGCGGAGGGATAGAACCATTCAATCTATTCGTAAACAACTGCAAATCCTGCAACTTCTCCAACTCCTCAAGCTCATCAGGAATCACACCCATGAGCAAGTTATTGGAAAGATTCAGAGCTCTTAGATTCCTGAGCCTGGCCAACTCCAGAGGGATTGAGCCTCCGAAGTTGTTAAATGATAAATCAAGAAACTCAAGCTCAGATAAGTTCCCAAAAGCAGATGGAATTATGCCGTGGAATTTGTTGAATGAAAGATCAAGCCACTTGAGGGATTTGAGCTCAGATATCAGACTGAGATTACCTTGCAGCCCATGACTAGAAAGATCAAGCCTCTCAACAGATGAATTCTTGGAGCTGCAAGAAACGCCAGGCCAACTGCAATACTCTGAGCTATTAACATTCCAGCCAGATATTTTAAGCTCTTTCCCAATTTCTACCAGCGTAGTCTGATCATTCAACAACTGAGTAATCACAAGTTGAGACCACGAGAGCAACCCAAAGAGTAAAATACTCAACAAACTCAAAAATGGCATTTTTGGGTTGCCTCCAATTGGGGGAAAAAGAAGGAACTGCAGGTGTCTTGTTATCTTCTTGGGAGAGCCCAAAAGGGGCAATTGAAATATCAATTCTTTGTGAAATTTTTACTGAAAAACAGGAGCATCTACCATTCCAAATGTGGGAATGCCACTCATAGATTATAGCTCAAAGAATATATTAAAAACTACTGAGATTTTCAGTAAAATTGAACCAAGAAAAACCATCAAGTACAAAAACCCCAAGAACTTTCACCTTTTCAAAATGGCCCATCTCAAAGTTGTTGAAAATGAAGGAACTCGCTCTAAAAGCAAGCACTTTCCTATTAACTCGAGCAGAAAAGTGTACCTTCAAGAAATTCTCAATCAACACACAGACACCAAAAAAGGCATAAAAATCAGCCCAAAAACAACTAAAAGTCTAAAAAAAACAAAAAGCAACAGTCTTTGTGGACAAGAACAAAAGCCCAGAGAGAGCAAAGGTCTGGAGAGAGGAGTAAAACGCGATTTCAGGAATTCTTGATCAAATTCAGAGACCACATACAGACATTAAAAAAAAAAAAACTCAGTCCCAGAAATGCAGCATGAACTGGAAATACAGCAATTTTGGTAGAAAAGAACAAAAGCTCAAAACCATAAATGCTGGAGAACAAGGTTTACAGAGAGGAAAAAGAGGAAAGAAGGGGATTGTTTCTTTCCTTGGACAAGAAAAGAAAATGAAGATGATGAAAGAAGATTGTACAACGTTTGAGGGGAAAATGCTATCACAGGTCAGGTGTTTTGTGCTATGTCAGAGAGAGAGAGTTTATGTGGGAGTTTGGTTTTGAAGAGTGTTAACAAAAGGTGAAAGCTTTGTGATGTAATGTGTAACAGTGAAAAGCTTCACGAGAAATGAGCAGAGTGATGGAGCAATGAGAGTGTCGTAGACGTAGCGTAGGTATTCTATTCCCCGGTCCACTGCTCCGCCCCGCGTGCCTCAATCATCAAATCATTTCTCTACTCTATGCTTTTACGGTTTTACCCTTCTTTCTTAAATATGAAAATTCATAAATATCCCACACATTTTTATAAAAGTATATAAAAATAAATAATATTCTATTCAAAATACGGATAAAAGGATCACTAATACATACTATCTTGTATTTATTATTAAATTAAGTATCGTCTCAACCAATCTTCACAAGCATATAAAAATAGCTGTGTAAAAAAACTTATAAAAAGAATCAATCGTGGTGTGAGGGAAATATTTGAAAATTAACGGGTAATTTAGATATTCAAAAGTTGGTACAATAATTTTTTTTAAATAATAATATAGATGATGTAGAAATTATTTATACGTGTCGATATATTAATCTTATTGAGTAATAGTTAATTATTAGGATTGTTATTTTTTACTTGTATGATATTAAATTAATATTTTTAATTAATAATTTTGTTATTATTTTAGGTTTGAGAGTCCTAAAAAAGAAATAATAAATTTGAAAGAGAAAGAATATTATATTGAAACTAAAATTCTCATAAATTTTATCATTATAGTTTATTAAATGTCATCTCATTTGTTTAAGGTAGTGTCAGCCGGAAGATTAAATATATATATATATCTTATTAATGATTTTTTTATAGGATGATATGTTGTGTACTGAGACATGTCCTTCTCAAATACAGTAAGGACCCAAACCCACACACATTCATACATATTTCAAGAGTTTTATCAAATCTTTATAATAAAATTGTGAAGTTATACAACGAGCCACTCGATCGAATTGTAAGTCACATCATTTGGAGTTGTCAGCGGGAACGAGGCCATGTGCCCGACCCCTCGTTTAGGCTTGATGATATAATCATACGTGCCACGTCAATTGCAGATGTGGAGCTTATAAGCCTAAGGCTTTTTCTTCCTAACGAAGTTCTTTTTACAGAACAAAATTACGAAATTCATACGAAATCAAAACGGACAATACATCACGCAATTGGGACATCAATCGATTATCCCCTGGGGATAGTTGCAATGGTCAGGACTCAAAATTTCCTACATATAATCTTGATTTACCAAAATTTTAGTAGCATGTTATTGTAATTTCAGGCCGAATTTCATAATTTTCTAAATATTTCAAAATTTGGAACTATATTGTTCAAATATTTGCACTCAGCTTATTGGAAATTGATGCAAAAATAAAAAATATTTTAACAATATTGAATTATTTAAGAATTGGGGGACAAATTCTTCAAATTAATTTTTAAATTTTATTTTCCAACTTCACTTTTGTTGGGTCGTGTGCATGATTGAAGGATCTAATTCTCATTTCACTTTGGCCCTCAACTTCTAGAAAGAAAATATTATTATATACTAAGGGATAATTACTCTTTTCTCTCTTTAAATTTGGTATAATTATATATAAATTTTCTATAATTTAAAAAATTATATTTATTACCCATGAAGTTTATTTTTGTCTAACAAATAATCTCCTCTATTTATCAAAATTCACCGAATTTGCTGATATTAAAAAAAATTAGAAAAAAATCTATTTTGACTACCGATTGGCTTATTACATGTCAAATAAATCTGTTTATAATCAAATTATCTTTATACGTCTTCACGTGTTAATGTATGTGAAGAGGTATATCTTTACCGTTATAAGGATAGTTTAGTCGAAAAAATTATTTAACCTACAATAAGTCAATTTAATCGAAGGTAAATATCATTTTCATTCAATTTTTTTTATTAATATTGATGAATTTTGACTAATGTAGATATTTATTTATTAAATAGAAGCAAACTTCATAGATGTTAAATATAATTTATTAAATCATAAAATATTTATATGTAATTTTATTAAATTTAGAGAAAGAAAGTGTAATTATCCGGATAATAAATAAAGAAATAAGTAGTTGAACTGAAATTGAATAATTTGAGTGTGGTGGTCCACTTGTGGAACCCTTGAGATGACATGGTGACGTGCATCCCTAGACAAAGTAGGTCGAAACCTTGTCCAATATAGTATAGGGCAACGACAACGGGCCACCGTCTATTGCAAACACTTCTAGGAGCTCTCATTATATATATATAGTAAAAAAAATTTATAAATTAATAATTTTTTTAAAATAATAAAATTTTTCGGTCCCAACTTGGGCCTATGTAAAAAAATTACCAAATTCGATAAGATAATAAGATAATAATTTTTTAAAAAATTCTTTTATAAATATTAGATCCCATTAAAATTTTAAATTAATAATTCATAAATATTACAATTATAAATATTAAATATGAAGTCTGTAATGCTTTACGTATTTGATCATTCATTGATGATTTTGCCATGCCTTTTAGATGAGAAGACATTATGAATTATTTTATTTCTATATTAAGATTTATATAGTATATGTTTCATTTATCATGCATGAATATATTTAATTGGCTATAATAGTTATTTACGTGCAACGAATTAATGTAAACATGTATATTTTAATTAATTCCAATGAATTGATACATGCGTCCATGAATATAATAGTTCATTGTATACAATGAATTGATGTAATACATGAATATATTTAATTAGTTACAAAGAATTGGTTGATGCATGAATATAATCAATAAAACATATATGAATTCATTTATTCTCAAAATATATGTATTAAATTTGTTGAATTTAAAAAGTCTCTCTTTTAATTAATAAAATATTAATTTATCGATAAATTAATATCTCTCTAAATTAATAAAATTTTATGGTTCCAAAGTTATTAATTTATAGAGATTTTACTGTATATATGATATAATTATGAATATTTGTTTATTATTTAAAAATTTATTAATATTTTTTATGTTTGATAAAATTATATAATTTTTAAATTAAGGTAAAAAATTATTAATTTTATTTTAATTATATTTTCTTTACTTTTTTTAAAAATGAAAAATTATATAAAAAAATCGGACAAAATGAATGAGAAAAATATGAAAAATAATAAAATATATAAATATATAAATTATAATTCATATTTCACAAGAGTATTTTGGTAAATTTACTATTAAAATGAATGAAAATTTAATCGAGACTAAGGGTTTTTTTTGTTCAAGTGAGAGGAAATGAGAAGTGAAAGGGAGAAGAGAGAAGGGGAGGGAAAAAATAATAATTTTTCTTGAAGTTGTTTGGTATGATTGAAAGCAGGATAAACTTAATGATTCCTTTGTTTGGTACGAGAAAACAAATTGAGAAGAAAAGATTATTTTTTGTAATTTTACTGAATAACCCTTCTCTTCATTTTGTATTAGAAAATAAATAAATTAATATTATACTAATATAATTTTAGTATATCAAAAAATTTTAAAAATTATATTAATAAAAATTTTATCAAACAAGAATAAAAATATTTTTTTATTAATAAAAATTTTATCAAACAAGAATAAGAATATTTTTTATTAATAAAAATATTCTATGTTGACTATGGTCGTTTTTCAGCGATTTGTTTATTTGTTTTTCTGGTGATTATGTACATATATATATATATATGGGCAATAGAGTAGATGAAAATATATATATATATTTGTCTTTTTTGCCTTATACTTTCACTTTTTCGCCTAATTTTGGATGGAAACAAAATTGGACCCGGAAGGATTTTATATATATCGAGTTTTACTTCCTTCCATCTCTTCCCCCTAACGAAACATAAAATTATCTCTTATACATTTATTTTTACTTCCACTTTTGTTATACTCCAATTTTTTACCCCAACCAAACATACTCTAACGGATTGAAATAGTTGTTGGACAACTGTTAAAATTAAGAGATATTGAAATTTTTTAAACAATAAAAAAATATATATAATTATATCAAACGTTAGTGGAACTCGCTGTAATTCATCGACTTATGCATTATTTCGTCTACATCAAATAGTATATAAATAGCACTACCTAAATATAAATGGTAAAAAAGTGGGATCAATTATAACGATCTCTCCTAAAATTTGGCATAATTACGAATACCCCATCATTGTTTGAAAAATTATAAATACCCCATGATATTTGATGAAATTATATAATCCCTGAACAGAGGTATGAAATTGTCAACTTTATTCTTACTATATTTTTTATTTTTTTTTTAAATTTAAAACTGATATAAAAATTGAACGAGATGGATGAAAAAAATTTAAAAATTATAAAAAAAATTATCCACTCAATCCATAAAAAAATATTTTTAAAAAAATAATAATTATTATAATTTTTAATCCACAAGGACATTTTGGTCAGTTCATTATAAAAAATTGATAAAAAAACCTAACAAATTAGGCTATTTGTTATACGGCCATTAAAATCAGGGGGTATTAATAATTTTTCAAACAACAAGAGGGTATTCATAATTAAGCCAAACCTTAAGGAAAGTAATTATAATTTACCCTAAAAAATAATTAAGTTGAATTCGCATATTAATAAAAATGTGAGGGTCCTTATATATTATATAGTATTTCTAATACTTTATAATCAATTTGCTTATGCAATTGTGGGTATAATTATAAACATCCCCTCTTTATCAGCAAAATTATAAATACCTCTCTCAAATGGTTAATAATTATATAACTCCTAGACGGTGAGGTAAAAATTACTATTTTACCCTTATTAATTCTTTAAAAAAGTGTGAAAAATATGAAAAAGAATCCGAGGGTGAGTAGAGCAAATAATTCATAACCAACCTAAAAGGGCATATATTCAGGCTTTGATTCTTTTCATTTTGTATTTATGAATAAATCAATTACAATTATATTATGAATTTTAATCATTAACAATCAGTATGTATAAAAATCAATTATCAATATCAAATATATATAACTAATCGATAATTATTATTACAATTAATAAATAATTACTATTAAAATAGATAATTACAAATTAACGAAACTCGAACTCACGAACTCTTATTCATGATATTGGTACTTTAAATATATATAGTTTTAGGGGCGGTAGCTTTTTTGTAAAGAATGATTAGTTAGGCGGAGGGCAATGGGATTGGGCATACATAAATAAATAAGCAGTGATTAAGGGCGTGATTTTTGCAGGAATCAAGGAAGCTGGCGGCAAACTCCTCCTTCTCCTCCTCTTCCGCCTGCTGCATGCTCAATTCACCATCATCATGACACCTTTTTTTTTTTTTTTTTCTCTATCAATAATTAATATAATTAATTAAAAAAATAAAATTACAATAAATTCATATAACGTGAGGTAAAAAAATTACACGTTCGGTAGAACTGATATGTATAACTTCAAAATTATTTATAAAATCTCAACCTTAATACTATTGAGTTAATACGTCATTGATAAAATTAAATATAAATATATTTTTTTTCTAGGGGGGAGGGAGTCGGGACGTCCCTTTATGTATTTTTTGTCTATCAAATACGGTAATAATATGAATACTATTAGCACAAAAATTAGTTTCAAGAATCGAAGATCATTAAGACCAAATTCTCTACATTAACAACTCTTGGGAAAAAAATTTCACATATTATATATTTTACATACTAAACTAAAATTATTGAAAAACTTACTCAGTATTCAACTTATCTGAATCTCATTCATCAATTAACCAAATCAAACTTGAACCGACGTATTCTTCATTTACAAAATCTTCATAGTAGTTGTCTGATAAATATAAATTATTATATAATGATGTGACGTAAATATTGTAAAAGCAAGCTCGACAGTAAATTCAAACGACACATATTGAGTAAATGCTCTAAATCATCTCGTCTCGATTGATTTACAGTCCTGAATGTGAATTTTTAACAGAAAAAATAAAAAAGAAAAAAACATAATAATGAATGATTGTGGCAGAAGAACAACAATGTTGTCACCTATAGTAGTAGTAGTCCAGCTGCCTTATGGTCCTATTCTAACATCCCCCAAATGAGTGAAAGGTTGTCCCAACACAATTCCCTGTGGCTGTCTGTACTTGTAAGAGCTAAAAACAGATAGAAAAATCTGAAATGCCATCTCCCCCCATTCCTAATCCTAATACACACACTACTCTTTTTCAATGACTTGTTGAGGGGATTTGACTGCCCACTAAGCCATGTGCATGCATGGTGTGATGGGGGGGTGGGGTGGGGTGGGTTAGTCACTTTTTAGGTGAATATGGGTCATATATGTATGTGGCCCAGAAGAGGAAAAAGGAAAGGAAAAAGCAAAGGGGTATTTTCAGTGTGAAAATGTGGTGAGTGATGGAGATAGGGGCTTCCCTTTTGTTGGACATGCATCATGACCCTTGCATCATGCATTGTCTCTCTTCTCTATGGCATCTAGGGTCCCCCCCCCCCATCTATACTTACACTTAGGACACAAACCTAATTGCACTTTCATGTGCATACATATATATATTGTTATTGCACGTTGTTCCTACGAGTATATAAAAAAGAGTTGTAATGTGGATGGAGAAGAATAAAATAAAATTTGTAAAAGAAAACAATCATGGTGTGAGGAGATGAGAAAGAATAGGGTCCGTGAGAAAAAAAAAAACCGTGGAATGAAGTGAGACAAAAAATTAATCGTAATTGTGGGTTATTAAAATATGAAAGTTTATGAAAAAAAGAAATATATATATGAAAAAATAAGGTGAGGGAAATATGTAGTAGTGGGTTGAGAAGAAAAAATAAATTAAAATTATGAAAGTATTAAAAAAATATTGAAATTACTATTCTAATTAAATTTTTCTTTAAAATGAGGAGAAATGAATTACAGGGATAAATTTAGGTGTTCAAAAATTGATACGATAAAAGATTTTATTTTATAATAATATTGAAGATATATATTTGATAGACATTAAAGTTGAGAGGGTGTTTGTCTGAGTTTATACAACCACATTCTCTCTCTCTCTCTCTCTCACACACACACACACTCAATCTCTCTCTCTCTAGAATATTAAAGAACTTTGTTATTTTTTTTAATTAAAAAAAAAAGAAAATGCTTTATTACTTAATAATAAAATATTATACATAGTTAACATAAAAAATTGCTACTCAAATTATATTTATTAAATATATATATATATATATTCAAGATATTATAAATTTTACAGCTAGAAATACATTGATAAAGAAAATACCAATTATATATCTATGTTAATATTCGATTAGCAAATATTTTAGGTAACCATTCATTTATTTTACTTTTGTAAAAAGAATTATCTATTAAATTCTTATTTGGAGTTAAACTAATGTAAATTATTTATGAAAGTATTTTAAAATATTTAAATATAAAATATGTTAAGAAATAACAATTTATTTGATGTTAATGGTATTATATATATATATTTATCATTTATCAATAAAAAACCTTATTATGCAAAAACACCCAGACATCTTATAATCTCTTTAAGAAAAAGATAAAAGGTAAGAAATTTTCAATATCATATTAATTATAAAATCAACACTACTTATAAATTTAATATTCCAAAATTAAATTAAATTAAATTTTACAATCTCCAAAAACATTTTATAAAATGTGTTACCCTCTAAGTACAATAACCAGATTCAAACTCACTTAAAACTACAAATTAATGTTGGGACGTGTAAGAATTCAGAACATTGGGCCCAGAATTTGAAATATGGGTATTGGCCCAATGGACCTAACCCCTTGAGACAGATGTCTGAAGATGGGCCTTCAATTGGCCCAACGGCCCGTATCCCTAAAGCCTATCCAGCGGTTGATCTCATATTAATCAACGGAGCTCAATGTTTTATATATTGTTTTGATGTGATTGAAATGAAAGATCAATGTTAGAGTCTTTCTAACCACGTCTTTTTTTCAGGACAAAATTGTAAAGTTAAAAACGTTAGAACCAACAATATCTTGCACTATAAGATTTGATTACAGCATATGTTGTACACTCATCATCATTTGTGTATCCCTTCCATTATTTAGGAGGTAATAATTCCGACATATTCCCACATGAAAGCTTGCGTGGTTTATAAACCATATTCAGAGATTGATCAAGTAGAAATGACCTTATACATAGTGGTAGCAGGGCATCCAGTGGGCAGATAAGAAGACATCTGGTACATGTAAATCGAGTTGTTTTGGCTTCATTTGTGTATCATATTTGGTAGGAACTGAAGAATAGGAGACGAGATCTTGACAGGTTTTAACGAAACCACTGGTTGCTGCTAGACTTACAGTTGAGCAAATTAAACAAAATCGTATGTACAATACATACGAAACTTACCATTTACACACACACGAAAAAGAATAAGAAAAGAAAGAAAATCCCATTCAAAATCCTTACTTTATTTTCAAAACAGAACTATGAGGCTCAAAACTCACGGAAAAATTCCTATTCAAATTAACTTTGGACGAATCAAACCAATCACGGAGCAAGTAGATACACTTAAAATATAATTGGTCACTTTTCTAAACTATACATCAATTACATTGCAAATGTATTGCACTTGTCATATAATTAATGTAGATTAAATCAGAGCCGTTCTGTATTAGAATTTTCAAAAGCCACGAGGCTTTCTCTACTTAGAAAGACACACCTTCATAACAGAACATTTAATATATTAATCGAAACAAATAATATATCGCACAATAAAACCCAATCATATCACACACCACATTACTTATGAAGGTTTGGATTGTAGGTAAGATCATACACAAGCCCAAAGATTTATTTGAAATTTAATTATAGTTTATATACATACGAAAAAATTAATGATCATGGCATGGTAGTATTCAATATAAAGCATGGATCCTTATTAAATACGTAAGTATTAATGGGCATGTGAACATATCATGTGACTAAATAAATGAAGAAAGAAGTTATAAGAATATTTCCATGTTCACTCAAAGACTGCCCAAAATTATTTAATATAAGTTTTTAAAATTTGATATAATTATAAATACTTTAAGTTATTTAAAAATTATAAATGCTCTTTCAATTTTAATATCCGTCTAATAACGAATTCATTCTATTAGTCCCTATTAGATTTTTATTCAATTTTTGTGATGAATTAAGCGAAATATTCATTTGGGTTATAAATTATATCTATTTTATACTTTTTTTGAAAATTGTGGACTAATATTTTTTATAGGTTATTTATTTTACACGCCCTTAATTTCTTTTATATCATTTCAAATATATATTTTTTGAAAAACAAAAATCAATTTGAGTAAATTAATAATATTCACTTCACTATCTAAAGACTACATAATTATTTTTTATTTAAAAAATATTAATTATTTTTAAATAATAAAAAAATTATAATTATTTTAAATTTTAAGACGGTGGTTGTAATTTATCATTTAATTTGATCATATTAAAAACATGAAAAACAGTTAAACTGAATACAAATTGTTGACCAAAACTCAGGAAATGAGATGCAGATGAGGTGGACGGTGGAAGTGGATCAATAATTATGGGAAAGTCTACTTTTGTCAGAACCTTGAACGCCGTACCGACGTACAAACAAATACATACATATCACAAGTATTTATTTAAAAATTAAAATAGTTGCAAGAGAGTTCCATGCCATCAAATTTAAAAGGATTAATTATATTTTATCATTTAAATTATATATTTTTTAGAATTTAATTTTTTAATTATTAATTTATTATCAAAATTTTATTTTTTATTATTTATAATTGTTTATTTAATCGAGTGTTTTGTTTAAAAAAATACATTCATTGCATATGTGATATTTAAAAGTTATGTGATGTGCTATTTTTCACATATACACAACATGTGATATTTTTTTCGACAGAAAATCAACAGAAGGTTATATACGACAGAGTACAAATTTTGTCAAAGTTGATATGATAGGTTGACAAAAAAGATACAGAAATTATTAGACGAATGATAAAACTCAAGAAGTCTTGATAATTTTTATGAACAATGAAAAATAATTTATGTACCGAATTTCAAATTAGCACATAATATAATGAATCAAGAATCCCAAACACAAGCTGAGCCAATCACGGCAACCGGTGAAAGCGTACAGACCCAAAACCTACTTATCTGGAATTGTGTAGAGAAAGAAAACACTGATTTTCAGAATTAAAAAGAGAAAAACTGAGACAGCCCAACACATCTCACGCCTAATTTAGTGCTACTATGAACATGAACATGCCCCTCTCTCTCTCTCTCTCTATATATATATATATATATATACCAGTACTCTTCTGATCATACATGATAAGACTTCACTTTCCTTTTCCTGATTATCAGTTCAATTCTAGGGGGAATCAATGGCTTATCCCACTCTTTGTTTCCTTTTCATATTCATTCTATGCAGCAGTTTGGCCTCTGCAAGAACAGTTGCTCCACCTCTTGATAGTAAGTTGTTTATTTCGGATGAGTGCTGCTATGTAATAATAAGTTGGATCACGTAACTTTTGTGTCATTTTATGATTTTATACTCTTAATTGTTCGTGCTTTATTTATAACATGTTTTGTGTTCTTTCTAACTATGTTATGATCCATGAATTGGCAATAATGTATTTAGGACTACTCCAAAATGGGAACTTCGAAGCAGGTCCGAAGCCATCAAACCTGAATAAAACAGTGATCATCGGAAAACACTCCCTCCCAAGATGGGAGATCACCGGCATAGTCGAGTACGTGTCCGGTGGGCCCCAGCCGGGCGGGTTCTACTTCGCTGTGCCGCGTGGGGTCCACGCCGTGAGGCTTGGGAACGAAGCCTCCGTATCACAGTACGTCAGGAACTTGAAGCCCGGTTCGATCTACAGCCTTACGTTTGGAGCAACACGAACATGCGCTCAAGATGAGGTGCTTAGGGTATCGGTCCCTGGCATGTCGAGCGACCTTCCGATCCAAACGCTGTATAGCAGCGATGGAGGAGATACGTACGCCTGGACCTTTAAGGCAAGTTCTAGTGTTGTGAAGGTCACTTTTCACAACCCCGGGATGCAAGAGGACCCAACCTGTGGACCTCTTTTGGACGCCATTGCAATCAAGGAAGTGCTGCCCCTCAAATTCACAAGAGGTAAGTCTCAAATTAAGTATACTTGCATAGTAGGTTGGATATAAGGTGCAATAAAGATCTTATTACATCATAGTACACCTTGATTCTACATGCTGATATTATTGATAAGGTTCCATTTGCATCGGTCCTTGTAGTTTTTCGACAATATAAGACTACCCCTGTTGTGATGTGGATTATTCGGAAATTTTAACACAAGTCAAATTCGGTCGAATCAAACCAATCACAAAACAAATGTAGTACACTTTGTCATGTGATTGGTCGTTTTCCTTCAACTGTACACTTATTGCATAATAAGTGCATTGTACTTGTCATGTGATTAGTGGTAGATTCGATCAAATCTTTCATGTTTTTACATTACAAAATCTCCCTGAAAAGCCAGATGCTAAAGAAGCAATTTGTGATGTGAAATACGACTGCGTGAAGGTTTTTTTGTAATTTTTCAAGATTGAGAAAGCGTTCCTATGAAGTCAAGATTACCGAAAACCACTCACTCTCGGTTTTCACATGACTACGTGAATCCTAGGAAACTTGGTGAAAAATGGAGGTTTTGAGACCGGTCCTCATGTCTTCAAGAACTTCTCCACGGGCATCCTCGTCCTCCCCAAGCGCCAAGACCTATACTCACCCATCCCAGGATGGATCGTCGAGCACACCAGACCGGTAAAATACATCGACTCAAAGCACTTCAACGTGCCCTCGGGTCTTGCAGCAGTCGAGTTGATTGGAGGGAGAGAAACATCCATTGCTCAAGTCTTGAGGACGTCTCCTAAAAAATGGTACAACCTCTCATTCACAATCGGAGATGCTAAGAACGGATGCAACGGGACGATGACGGTGGAGGCATTCGCCAGCAGGAAGAGTGTGAGAGTTGAGTTCACTTCACATGGGAAGGGCCATTTCAAGAATGCAAGCCTTAGGTTTCAAGCAGCGTCGGAGAGGACTAGGATTGCATTCTACAGTCCGTCTTATCACACAAGGTTGTATGATTTTGGTCATATGTGTGGACCTGTTTTGGATGATGTTAAGGTTGTTCCAGTTGCCTAGTGTTAGTGAGGAAATAGCCAGGAGCGGCAAAACTGCTCAAAGATAGTCATGATTGTTGAGTTCAAACTTCAAAAGGGTGTTTTCTTCTTGCAAAACTGTTAAAAAGGGAATGGACAAGTTAAGCGGATTTGAATACTATTGCAGGTGACTTTGATCTTTGTTTTTTGGTTAATTACACTTAGACCCTCTAAAATTAATTGTATTTTTTAGTAAACAAATTTCAAATTATACTTATACCCTCTACAAAAATTCACTATTTACACCTGACACCCTTTCATTAGGATTTGACAAAAATATTGATGTTAACAAAAAAACTTATGTAAAGTTTTAATTTTACCCGTCATTTAACATTTTCGTATATCTTGTACTTATGAAAAAAATGTAATGATATTAACCGCATTCCATATACATATACATATATACACACATTTTTTTTTATCGCTTTATAACTACAAAAATTTAACATAAGAATGTTAATTTAATGAGGGGTATAATTGAAAATTCATAGAATCTTTTCTTGATTACATTAGCGTTTTTCGTTCAAAACCAGACGGAGGAGGCTAAGTGTAAATGGAGAATTTTCAAATGTGGTATAAATTTAATTTCAAAAAGTTTTTCGAAAAAAATGTAACTTCGAATTTTTAAAAAGGGTCTAAGTGTTGCTAATCCTTAATTTTTTTTAAAAGAAGCATACTATCCAAGCTTCTTCTACTTACATCAGAAATTTTAGTTCAAATGCAGTTCAATGACACCCGAACGAACGAAAACCAAATGAATTATACTTCTCGAATAATTAGCATACGATTAAGGTAATTACAACGCGCTCTCTTATATTTGATATAATTGTAAATATCTCTCATTGTTTTAAAAATACCAATACGTCCTTGATTTTAGTAGTCGTTTAATAATTAGCATAATTCGTTAGTCTCCATCAGATTTTTATTTATTCTTTTATGGTGAATTGATCAAAATGTCCTTGTAGACTATGAATTATAATTTCACTTATTTTTTAAAATATTTTTAAAAAAATTTATGGACTAAGTGGATAATTTTAATTTTTTTTTACAATTCCATCCAACTTGCCTAATTTTTTTTTTTACAAATTTTTAATTTCTTTTTAGGGAAGAGCAAAAATTTACAATAATAACAAAATTGACAATTCCAAACCTCGATCTAAAAATTATAATAACTTCAATAAACACATAAGGGGATAATTGTAATTTTCTAACAATAACGAATATTCATAATTATGAAAACTCAGGGGAGCTCGTTGTAATTTATCAACATCAAAGAATCCCTAAGGCTAAAGTTCACCAAACAGATTGCCCAACCTTAAATAGTAAGAGTTGTGAATACGATGGATGTCGAGTTTGCCTTTCCTCCAGGGCATATACTTTTGTTTCTTTCCTGCTATAATACTATCAATAACTAACAAACTTCTTACATAATCTTCTTCTCTTGTCTCTGTAAGAAGACACGTTGGGATGAACGTTCAAGACTGGGGATTGCGACAGCATGGTTTTGTACTATAGTATGCCACAAAAGATAAATCAGAATTTTCAGTTACGATTGGAAAATAAATCAAATTATTCGATACTCGATTGAAATCGTTGGATAAAAAAAACTTGTTTGAATTCAATTGGTTAAACTTAAGAAACAAAATTTGAACAAAAAGAATTTGTTCCATTAACTTTCTAGCTCGGTTTGAACTCGAGCCGATTAGTGCAAAAATAATATATTATACTTAATATCAAACTATTCGAGTAAGATTCGTGTTTGATCTAAATAAAGCTCGTTTTCAATTCGATTGAATTAATTTCAAACATAAATGTTCAAACTTGACAACAATTCAAACAAATTTGAACGATAATATTTATTTAACTGGATTCCAATCGAGTTATTGTAAGATTTTTTTTTAAAATTTTATTATTTAATTTATTTTTTTAAGGAAAAAAATCAATCAATTCACAATATTTTGTACATTTTTTAACATCTTACATAATATTTTAATAACATCTTCCATTCTTCTTATAATATTAAAATATTCCAATGGAAGATCATAATTATCAAGATAAGAACCCCACTAGGCAAGAATTTAGCATAAAGGGTAAGCAACTTTATTGCCCACTTTCTGATGTTCAATTATGTCTATTCAAGCTAACATGGCCTAGTTTAATTGGCTAGGTTGAATCCCCATAATTTCTGAGTTCATAGATTCTAACCCCATTTTATACTTGGGATGTTATTTTTATTGAATAATTGGTGTGTCAGTTTTCTACTGTAATAATAGGTGTTGGCTAGTTTAATTTATTTGATATTATTGATTAGAGTATAATTGTTGTAATGATATTTGTTAGATTTTAATATCTGTATGGAACAATTATAATTAATTTATTTTAATTAATAATAATTCATCGCTCTAATTTTTAAAAAAAATGTCATTCATTATTCAAATCAGATTTGATCAAATCAAAATCAATTATATAATAAATATGATACACATGTTATGTAATTGTTCATTCTTATCAAATTATAGATCAATTACACGACAAATATATTATACTTAGTATATAATTAATTTAAATTTAATTATAGCCGATTTGAATTAAAATTTGCCGGCTATGCGTGATTGGTCTGATTGGTACAATATATTTGTTGTGTGATTGACATACAATTTAAAAAAAAAAAATTACCAACTACACAACAAACGTATTTGTATTTATTCAGTAATTAATTTGATACAACCTAACTTAATTTGGATAAAAAGGGGAGGGGTAGTTACACTTCCCTCCCCTGAAGTTTAATGTAATTACGCATGGACTTCATGTGGTTTGAGAAATTACATCTAACATCCCTAAGGTCTGCTTACATCTAACAAATAAGTCCCTCCGTTAGCTAAAATTTATCGAATTTGTTGATATTAACAAAAAATTTGGAAAAAAATATCTGTGTTAACTCCTGATTGACTTATTACTGATTTAATTAGGTCAAATATATCTTTTTATGATTAAACTACCCATATACGTCTTCACGCGTTAATACATGTGATGAAGTATATCTTTACTGCTATAAGGGTAATTGAGTTCGAAAAAATTATTTGACCTGCACTAAGTCAATAATCAGTCAATCAATAGTAAAACATCAATTTCATTCAGTTCTTTTGTTAATATCAACAAATTTGGTGAATTTTGATTAATAGAAGAATTTATTTATTTACACAGAAGCAAATTTCAAGAGTGGTAGATATAATTTTCTCTTCACGAAAAATTATTAAAATTTTCTATTATTTCTATTAAAAACCCCCCCCCCCCCCCCCTATTTAGCGTCATCTTTTCCTTCAATCATACCCCAATTTTGTGGCAGGAAAACAATAAAAAAGCTAAATAAACACAGCGACTGATTAAAATTAATTTTATTCGAGAAAAAGAAACCCAAAGTAGAGGATGAGACAAAAACCTTCTGTAGGAACGTCAGGCGCAGCGCCGAAGCCTGAATTGAGCATCCACTTAGCGCCACCAGCTACCACCGCACCGCCGCCGTCGCCGAAATGCGATGCTCACAAGTGTCCGTGGTGGCCGTACTCCAGCTCCAAGGATTTCAAGGTAAATACGGCCTTAGTCCTCGTTTTCCTCTTCTGCACATTAATCTGCGCTGCAGCATTCAACGTCGCCGTCCGCTACATCATAAGACTGCACTGCGCGCGGCGGCGCCAGCTGCGGGAGCCTCCGAATCAGAAGCCGGAGCTCGGATGCGACACCGAGGAAAAGGAGGCGGAAGTTCCGGCGGTGATTTACTCGGAGGGGGTGAAGCTGGTTGGGGGGGCGGCGGAGTGCGCGATCTGCCTGTCGGAGTTTGCGGTTGGTGAGAGAATTAGAGTACTGGAGGAGTGTGGTCATGGATTCCACGTGCAGTGCATTAAGCGGTGGCTGGTTTCGTGCTCTTCTTGCCCAACCTGCAGGGCAAATTGTTCAGTAAAATCCAACTCCTCGCCGCCATGATTGTTTCCAAATTCCATACCCCAAAAATAAATAAATAAATAAAAACCAAAAGGAGTTTGAAGTAGACAAAAAAAGATTGTTTAATATGGCAACTCAAGAAAGTAAATAGAAAAATCAAGCTGAGTTAGTATAGAGATTATGGATGAATTTTCTGTTAACAAGTTTGATTTTGTGAGTTCCAGTTTCATTCATCATGAGTTTCGGAAAATTTTAATTTAAATTAAATTTAATTGGACTTGAATTGATTATATATATAACATATTTGTCGTATGATTACTGTATAGTATAGAGATTGTGCAATCAAACGAAACGTATATATATTTGGTCTGTAATTTGTTTGGTTCGGCCAATTAGGTAAAAATTTCTTGTGAGTGTTTATCCCATAAAATGTGAATTTTTATAATTTATTTTATATTTCTTAGTTATATTAATAAATTAATCGAATTCACCTATTATTTAATTCCTCACTTTGTCAATTATGATATTATTTTTAAAAAAAGGAAAGTCATTAGAAAAGAAGTGAATGACTAATGAGGGGGGAATACTTTTGATTTCACATAATAGAATGTTTCATTTTTTTATCCCAAAATTTAGGTGCTTAACACATTATCCCATAAACTAAAATATTGTAGATATTTTTATTTTGTAGGACTAAAAATACTACTACTTTTATTTTATAAGATCAAATGTGCTATATCTATAAACTGGGGGACAAAAAATATGACACCCTCTATTGTGTGCGACCAAAAGTATAATTTTCTCCTAAGCCATTTTTTATACTAGTTACACGTGACATATTCAATACATGAGCATATATTTTTCAAATATATAAATAATTAAATATCATTTACTAAAACTTTTTTGTCATAAAAAAATAATATAAAAATAATTATGATAAAAAATAATTAATTTTAAAAGAATATTTAGAATAGGATAAAGAGAAAAAAATATAAACTTAAAATAAATAATTGTTTAAAAAAATAGTTTTTACCACTAGTAGAAAGTGAAGGAAATATAATAGGTGGGGAAAAAAACCCTGATAAAAATAAAAAGACAATAAAAAAGTATTTTCCCTTAATATATAGTATAGACAGTTACCATTAAACATTATATTTCAGTAGGCTTCCATATTAAATAGCTCTTTTTTTTTTCTTTTGACGAAAGAAAAAACTATTTTTTAGATCATTCTTCATACTTTGGAGAATCATATAACTATTATAGTTTGATTTGAATAATAACTTTTTCTTTTTCTGAAATTGAATTTTCCTTGCAAGAACACGTGCTGAAATTTTA